>NC_141806.1:14382596-14639659 GCF_057944985.1 Cucurbita pepo subsp. pepo | reverse complement strand
AAGTCTTAAAGTTTAAAGTTTCACGTTTAACAGTTTAAAGTTTCAACAAGTTTAAGTTTAAAGTTTACAAGTTTAAAGTTTAAAGTTTAAAGTTTCAACGTTTCAAAGTTTAACAGTTTAAAGTTTACAAAATTAAAGTTTAAAGTTTAAGTTTAAGTTAAAGTTTAAAGTTTAAAGTTTTTAAAGTTTAAAGTTTAAAGTTTAAAGTTTAAAGTTTACAGTTTAAGTTTAAAGTTAAAGTTTAAAGTTTAAAGTTTAAAGTTTAAAGTTTAAAGTTTACATTTAAGTTTAAAGTTTAAAGTTTAAAGTTTAAAGTTTAAAAGTTTAAAGTTTAAAGTTTAAAGTTTAAAGTTAAAGTTTAAAGTTTAAAGTTTAAAGTTAAGTTAAAGTTAAAGTTTAAAGTTTAAAGTTTAAAGTTTAAAGTTTAAAGTTTAAAGTTTAAAGTTTAAAGTTTAAAGTTTAAAGTTTAAAGTTTAAAGTTTAAAGTTTTAAAGTTTAAAGTTTAAAGTTTAAAGTTAAAGTTTAAAAGTTTAAAGTTTAAAGTTAAAGTTTAAAGTTTAAAGTTTAAAGTTTTCAAAGTTTAAAGTTTAAAGTTTAAAGTTTAAAGTTTAAAGTTTAAAGTTTCAAGTTTAAAGTTTAAAGTTTAAAGTTTAAAGTTTAAAGTTTAAAGTTTACAAGTTTAAAGTTTTAAAGTTTAAAGTTTAAAGTTTAAAGTTTAAAGTTAAAGTTAAAGTTTAAAGTTTAACAGTTTACAGTTTCACAGGTTTAACAGTTTAAGTTTCCCGTTTACAGTTTCACGTTTAAACCCTTAAACCCTAACCTAAACCCTCAACCCTAAACCCTAAACCCTAAACCCTCTAACCCTAAACCCTAAACCCTCAACCCTAAACCCTAAACCCTAAACCCTAAACCCTAAAAACCTAAACCCTAAACCCTAAACCCTAAACCCTAAACCCTAAACCCTAAACCCTAAACCCTAAACCCTAAACCCTAAACCCTAAACCCTAAACCCTAAACCCTAAACCCTAAACCTAAACCCTAAACCCTAAACCCTAAACCCTAAACCCTAAACCCTAAACCCTAAACCCTAAACCCTAAACCCTAAACCCTAAACCCTAAACCCTAAACCCTAAACCCTAAACCCTAAACCCTAAACCCTAAACCCTAAACCCTAAACCCTAAACCCTAAACCCTAAACCCTAAACCCTAAACCCTAAACCCTAAACCCTAAACCCTAAACCCTAAACCCTAAACCCTAAACCCTAAACCCTAAACCCTAAACCCTAAACCCTAAACCCTAAACCCTAAACCCTAAACCCTAAACCCTAAACCCTAAACCCTAAACCCTAAACCCTAAACCCTAAACCCTAAACCCTAAACCCTAAACCCTAAACCCTAAACCCTAAACCCTAAACCCTAAACCCTAAACCCTAAACCCTAAACCCTAAACCCTAAACCCTAAACCCTAAACCCTAAACCCTAAACCCTAAACCCTAAACCCTAAACCCTAAACCCTAAAGCTTAAAATATGGAAGAAAAAAAACATTTACTCGTGTCGATAAGACTACACAACCTCAACCCTTATGAAAAGACTCATGTGGAGGCACCCGAATAACTATCTCAAAAACCTTTGTTTCTTTCGATATTTCTAAACGAATCTGTAAGGAACGCTCAAGATTAAGAATCTTATACATATAATTGGTGAAAATACGAATTTTTTACATTCTCGCTTCCGGGCCATTTTGCAGTCAAATTCCATTGGTGTTAACATAGGAACTTTTTTCCCCTTTGAGACAGGGTCGTTAACTCGATCTGAAAAGTTGTTTTCTTATTTTAGTATCATACCATATACACTAATGATTGTCTTAAGCTTAGAATATGGAAGAAAAAAAACATTTACTCGTGTCGATAAGACTTCACAACCTCAACCCTTATGAAAAGACCCTCATAGAGGCACCCGAATCACTATCTGAAAAACCTTTGTTTCTTTCGATCTTTTTCGACGAATCTATAAGGAACGCTCAAGTTGATGAATCTTACTTATATAATTGGTTAAAATACGAATTTTTTTCACTTTCGCTTCCGGGCCATTTTGCAGTCAAATTATATAGGTGTTAACATAGGAACTTTTTTCTTCTTTGAGACAGGGTCTTTAGCTCGATCTAAAAAGTTGTTTTCTCGTTTTAGTATCATACCATATCCACTAAGGATTGTCCTAAGCTTAGAATATGAAAGAAAAAAAACATTTACTCGTGTCGATAAGACTTCACAACCTCAACCCTTATGAAAAGACCCTCATGGAGGCACCAGAATCACTATCTGACAAACCTTTGTTTCTTTCGATGTTTTTCGACGAATCTGTAAGGAAACGCTCAAGTTTAAGAATCTTACACATATAAATGGTTAAAATACGAATTTTTTTCACTTTCGCTTCCGGGTCATTTTGCACTCAAATTCCATAGGTGTTAACATAGGAACTTTTTTCCCCTTTGAGACAGGGTCGTTAACTCGATCTGAAAAGTTGTTTTCTCGTTTTAGTATCATACCATACCCACTAAAGATTGTCCTAAGCTTAAAATATGGAAGAAAAAAAACATTTACTCGTGTCGACAAGACTTCACAACCTCAACCCTTATGCAAAGACCCTCGTGGAGGCACCCGAATCACTATCTGAAAAACCTTTGTTTCTTTCGATGCTTTTCGACGAATCTGTAAGGAAACGCTCAAGTTTAAGAATCTTACACATATAAATGGTTAAAATATGAATTTTTTTAACTTTCGCTTCCGGGCCATTTTGCACTCAAATTCCATAGGTGTTAACATAGGAACTTTTTTCCCCTTTGAGACAGGGTCGTTAACTCGATCTGAAAAGTTGTTTTTTCCTTTTAGTATCATACCATACCCACTAAAGATTGTCCTAAGCTTAAAATATGGAAGAAAAAAAATATTTACTCGTGTCGACAAGACTTCACAACCTCAACCCTTATGGAAAGACCGTCGTGGAGGCACCCGAATCACTATCTGAAAAACTTTTGTTTCTTTCGATGTTTTTCTACGAATCTGTAAGGAAACGCTCAAGTTTAAGAATCTTACACATATAAATGGTTAAAATACGAATTTTTTTCACTTTCGCTTCCGGGCCATTTTGCACTCAAATTCCATAGGTGTTAACATAGGAACTTTTTTCCCCTTTGAGACAGGGTCGTTAACTCGATCTGAAAAGTTGTTTTCTTATTTTAGTATCATACCATATACACTAATGATTGTCTTAAGCTTAGAATATGGAAGAAAAAAAACATTTACTCGTGTCGATAAGACTTCACAACCTCAACCCTTATGAAAAGACCCTCATGGAGGCACCCGAATAACTATCTGAAAAACCTTTGTTTCTTTCGATGTTTTTTGACGAATCTGTAAGGAACGCTCAAGATTAAGAATCTTACTCATATAATTGGTGAAAATACGAATTTTTTTCACTTTCGCTTTAGGGCCATTTTGCAGTCAAATTCCATAGGTGTTAACATAGGAACTTTTTTCCCCTTTGAGAAAGGGTCGTTAACTCGTTCTGAAAAATTATTTTCTCATTTTAGTATCATACCATATCCACTAAAGATTGTCCTAAACTTAAAATATGGAAGAAAATAAACATTTACTCGTGTCGATAAGACTTCACAACCTCTACTCTTATGAAAAGACCCTCATGGAGGCACCCGAATCACTATCTGAAAAACCTTTGTTTCTTTCGATCTTTTTCGATGAATCTATAAGGAACGCTCAAGTTGATGAATCTTACACATATAATTGGTTAAAATACGAATTTTTTTCACTTTCGCTTCCGGACCATTTTGCAGTCAAATTATATAGGTGTTAACATAGGAACTTTTTTCTCTTTTGAGACAGGGTCGTTAACTCGATCTGAAAAGTTGTTTTCTCGTTTTAGTATCATACCATATCCACTAAGGATTGTCCTAAGCTTAGAATATGGAAGAAAAAAAACATTTACTCGTGTCGATAAGACTTCACAACCTCAACCCTTATGAAAAGACCCTCATGGAGGCACCCGAATCAGTATTTGAAAAACTTTTGTTTCTTTCGATCTTTTTCGACGAATCTGTAAGGAACGCTCAAGTTTATGAATCTTACACATATAATTGGTTAAAATACGAATTTTTTTCACTTTCGCTTCCAGGCCATTTTGCAGTCAAATTCCATAAGTGTTAACATAGGAACTTTTTTTCCCCTTTGAGACAGGGTTGGTAACTCGATCTGAAAAGTTGTTTTCTCATTTTAGTATCATACCATATCCACTAAAGATTGTCCTAAGCTTAAAATATGGTAGAAAAAAAACATTTACTCGTGTCGATAAGACTTCACAACCTCAACCCTTATGTAAAATTGGTGAACTTTTCACCCTTTGATGAGAGAATGAGAGAGAAAAGCAGTCCAACCAAGTGGCACCAACAAAAAGAATACGCGTGGATAATCCAATATCCAAATCTGAAAACTAATCCAACTACCTCCATTCATTCCCATGGTACGGGCCTCCGGCAAAAACGAAATTCCTCAAAGAATTCTCCCATTTGGCTCTATCCATCACCATTCTTCGCACTCCGTTAGAGACTCGCAGTTATGGAGATCGCATCATTAACCAGCAGCAACAGAGCGGCTTCATTCATCTACTCTTATCCACCCAAAACGAAGTCAAAAAATCAAAATCCTTCTACCTTCTCGCCTCTCCATGTACACGCCATGGCCGCCGAGAAACCTCCCTCTTCTGCTCTCAAAACCCTCGGCTCCAAGAAGGTCAATTTCTTTTTCAACTTATTGTCAATTCGTATTCAATTCTGGTAAAGCCAACACTGAAGACCCAAATTCTGCAGATAAACTCCACGGTGTTCCCTCTCGGTGAGAAAGGGCCGAGGAGCAGCATCTCGCTGTCGACATCGCCGCCGATTAAGCTACTGACAAGAGTGGAGCAATTGAGGCTCCTGAGCAAAGCGGAGAAGGCCGGGCTGCTGTCTGCGGCGGAGAAGGCTGGGTTATCTCTATCGTCGATTGAGAAATTAGGACTTCTGTCCAAGGCTGAGGAGCTGGGGATCTTATCGGCGGCCACGGATCCGGGAACTCCCGGGGCGCTGCTGAGCCTGAGCTTAGGGCTGTTGCTTTTAGGGCCTTCGTGTGTGTATTTGGTGCCGGAGGACAGTGTTTGGGAAATTGTGTTGCAGGCTGCGGCAGCTCTGGTCTCCGTCGTAGGCGGCTCCGCGGCTTTTGCTGCGTCGAATTTGGTGTCCAATTTGCAGAGATCGAATTGAATTCCGGTGTTGGAGTTTCCCGGCCAATGGAACTGTAGGCAGTATCATGTTTCCTTATCTCACGTCGTCGTTTGTAATCTGCAATTATTGAATTTCATCATTTTCCATCGGATTAAAATGGCGATATGTTATCGGAAATATTGCTGTCTCAAATTTACATCAAATTCGATATGAAGAAAACAAAAACACACACATACAAATCTATACTATATTCGGACTTAGAACGATCAAGAATAAATATATGCATTTGTTCAAAATTAAATAAAGAAAAACATAGAGATTACCACTAATTTCTCTCAATCTCCTTACTCAATTAAATTTGTAAACATTTATTCATGTAAATAAATTTATTAAAAAAAAAACACACAACAATTAAATAGAAACATTTTATAAAATGTCTATGGGTGGAGTGAGGCAGAGAAGGGAAAGACTTTCTCATCCCATCTCACCTCTTATTTCAATTTCATCCCAATAAATTTTTCATTTCTGTTTGTGTATCCAGATCGATGAAAACTTGGCAATTTGCCAGCCAAATATTTTAAAATTCAACGGTTTTTCAAGTTGAGGGTAAATTCGTAAACTTGCTGTACAAGCCCACAAGCCCACAAGCCCACAAGCCAATTCCTCTAGACTTGCAACCACACCCCAGAAACCCAAAACCCTAACGCCCTCACACGCCTTCCTCTCTGTAGTACAAGCGAAAATGGGTGACGCTTCGAGTTCGGTGAAGAAGGTGAAGAATTTTATCTTTTCCGGAACAGCTAATTCGGTGGAGACGGTGAAATCTTTTTTCAATTCCCAGGTTCATGACGAGGAAAAGTGGGCCTTCAACATGGTACTCTTCTCATCATTTTGATTTCAATTCAAAAATTATTTCGTCCTTCTTAATCCGGACTTTCCCCGCAAAACTTCTTAGTTTGATTTATAGGACTGGGCTACAACCTTTTTATTGTTTTTATTTGTTTCTCTATTCGGTAGCTGAGGAAGTTTGTGAAATCATGAGATTTTTGTTCATTTCCGGCTCCAGATTACAGAATGTCGATCCTTTTGTTCATTTTGGAGTCCGACACTAGTAGACTTAAGTTATCCTCGCCGTTATAATTAAAGAAATTTCTGTGGTAAAGCTAATTTTTCTTGGAGATAGGTCTTTACAACATTTTGTCATATTAAAGAAATTAAATATTTTACAAAGCTTTTGAGGCTTATGCCTCTAAGCTTTTCTCAAGCCAACGTCATTTTTTAGCCTCGCGGTTGGCACCTTGTTTGGATCTTTAGAGGCTTGCAGCAACTCTTGATCATACACTTTTACGATTTGCACAATTAGTTTTTTATTAAATTTGAGGCTTGCTCCTCATACCACTTCAAGAGAAAAAAGCCTCGTGGCTGCCTTTAGCCTTTAGCTTATAGAATGTTTATTCAAATTGAATAATATGCAGAAAGTTATGATTTGTTCCGTCTTTCTGAGTTTTGGGTAAGAGTTTCCAATGCATGATAATTATCTTATATCTTGTGCCAGTGGAATATGCGTCATTCCATCTTATTGACCTGAATATGATAATTATCTCATCATAGCTGTCGCTGCAAGTAACTATGAAATCTGAATGCATTAAAAAACTGCTTTGGCATTAAGAAGAGGGATGCGTGCCTACAATTGGTTGTAACAGAGCATTTTTACTGCCTTATTTCATTATTTAGCGCTTGGGAGAAATATTGTTTGAGTAAGATTTCAGAGAGGAAATTCATGGTTATGTGAATTCTTTTTTTGTATGAACATCACTTCTAAAGAGATGTATCTTTGTCGTTTTTGCTTATATTTTAGTATTGTTGAATTATGCAGAACTGCATTTCAACTTCCTCTTTGTTGTTGCAGAAATTGCTTCGTGCAGCTGGAATGTTTGCAGGATCCATCCTTCTCATGCGGAATTATGGTGATCTTATGGCAATATGAGAGAGTTAACGAAGGTGCAGCAATTCTTTAGCTCATAACTTATCTCTATTTCTGAGCTTGTTATAACTCTCTTCAATTTCGGATAAGAAGTTTCAATTTTTTTTCTCTCTTGGTAATGTTGTAATCGATGAGAATGTTTCTTTTTTTTCTTCTTTGAAGTAGTTTTTTTTTTTTTCTTCTTCTTTTTCACCTAAAATAGATGGAAATATGAACTGAAACCCAAAACACTTGGTAAAACCTTCAAAACTAGAACACTACCTTCTTCCTCCCCAGAGAAAGAGAATTCTTTTTTGCTTTCTCACTTCAAGAATGGCATGCTGATTGTGCAGTGCAAATTTTGATGCATTGGTGCCTTGCTTTGTTCTTCTGCCATATGACAATTACAACTTGTATAAGAAAAGTACATTTCACTCGCATCAATCATCATTTATTTTGCCATTTCTCCTAAGATTAAGTCTTTAAACCTTTATGGACTCCACTTTCTAAATCTAGGATAATATCTGTCAAAAAAAAAAAGCTGATGACTGAAATAGTTCCTTCCTGTAAAGATATGAATATTCAAAACATATGAAGAGTCGTTACTTTTTTTTTTTTTTTTTTTTTTTTTTTTTTTTTTTTTTTGAGACAGTGGGATGTGATACCTGAAAATAGGCGTTCTGCTGATCCGTCATCACAGCCTTGCTTTTACAGCTTAAAGCCTGGAAAGTGACCCTATAAACATAGATGTGTGAATTGGCAATTTGGGACAGAAACGGAAGCCCAAATTGTGAAACGAAAACCCATAAAAGAGCGAAAAGCAACGAAAGCCCGACTTCTCCAAGATACTTAAAGCAGTGGAAGAGAGAAACGTGGAGACTTGGAAGACTGAAAAGCATGAGAGGGACTGAAAGCAGTTTGATTTTGATGGAAGAAAAGGGGCAAAGATGATGAGATAGATGGTCATAATTGTTGTGGAAAATCATGAGATATTTTGGAGTTTTATCATAAGTTTGATGGACCAAAGAATAGAGAAGTGGAAGTAATGAAAAGGAAACCATGTGCTCAAGAAATTAGTAAGAGAAGAGAAAGCTTGTGCAAAAGATGGAAAAACATAGGTCAAGAAGAGAGCTGTGTGAGAGTAGACTGAAGTTAGTGAGGAGAGTTGATTGAAATTGCACAAATTGAAGAGAAGGGTAATGAATCATTTAACAAACTATCATCCACTCCATCACAAAGACCATTCCTTTTTGTATTTTCATCATACAAAAACTTCCACCAAACTTAATACTCAAACCAAAAAAAAAAAAATTTCCTTCTTTCTTTTTTCTTCCAAAAACTTGTATAATTATTTTTCAATAATAAAAGATAAATAGGGTTATAAGTAAATGAATATGAAGAACCAATTACCAAAATGAAGGACTAAAAAGGGAATTCTAGACCTAATCAAATTTTTTTATTTAGATCACTAAAAAATGTTATCCTTTTGTTACTAGGAAAATGCTCCAAATAAAATGATGGTTTATATATTTCTTTTTGTTCACTGTCAATCACGAAATTTGAATGGAGTTGGTCGTTTATAAACTTTTTTTTAATAACAAAAGAAATAAAATAAAATAAAACAAAACCCATAGTCACACCGTTCAACAAAAAGTAAGACAGAGATCAATAACTAAGTGTTCAATCCAATTAACATGATTTTCCATTTAATTAAATGGGATAAGATATGCTTTAGTTACATAATTAATCAAATTGCACCATTGTTAGCTTAATCAATTTAATTAGATTGCATATATCAAGTTGTAACTTGATCTGATGTTAATGGATCAATTGCCACCATATATAATTTAAATCAATTTTTTTAGAACAATAATTTAAATCAACTTGCCCATACTTTATCGTGGGGAATATGTGTATGTGTTTGGTTTAATAATTACCAGGTCTTCATTATTCCATCCTATATGACCACTTTATGTTGTCTATGGTTATGTCGTCAAATCTTTATATGTTCCAAAAAAAAAAAAAAAAAAAAAAAAAATTGCTTGGTTGTGTACTAAAATCATCTAATAAAATGGTTTTTTTTTTTTTTTTTTTTTTTTTTTTTTTTTTTTTACAACTTGTCATAATATTTATCATTTTTTAAAAATTTGAATAGCCAAGCTAAACACTTTGATTCGCGGTGATGTTTACATTTTTAAAATTCAATTAAATAATTATGTATTTATAAACTCTTTTCGTACCGATTCAAATTTAATATCCAATGATATGACTAAATTCTCAAATAGTTCTAAGTTTACTATTTCTAATCAATAAGTATCTCGTGATTTTAAATACTCTAAATATATCATTTGATACTTAAATATCTTATCCGTAGAAAATCATCTTTTATATTAAACTATTATTTTATCCTTAATAATCAAATCAAGCATTAGAAAATAATAAATATAATGTGAAAGTTATTTTATAGCCATAACTTATCACATGTTGGTTATCTAATTGTTTATTGCCTATTCATTCAATTAATAATGCTTTTAACTGTACTAATTTATGTAAAATAATGATAATAATAATGGCTTTTGGTTTCCAAAAAAAATATTAAATAATGGATTTAAATGATGACATATAATCCTCTTGACCATAATACTCAATTCTCTCACATGTTCCTTCCTAATCAATTATTTAAGGACACTTATTTAAAATCACGAATATAAAATTGAAGTTTACGTTTTATTAATACCATAGACATTGAATTATTCTTGAATTATATCAGCATAATTTTTTGAAAATTTTGGAACCGTACATTCAATAACTTGTGGTAGATAGAAGGTAGAGATAGTCGTTTAGAAAGAAAAAAGAAAGTGCAAGTGGTCCACACTCGACAGTTCGCGCGTGTGAGGCACCAGCCTGGAATCTTGTGACAACCATGTTCGATATGGGGACAAATCAAGTAGATGCTTCGTCGTTCCGTACGAGACCTTTTCTGACATGTAGCATGCAACTTGCCAAGTGGCAGTATGTGGTTCCCATTTTATCTCCTCCCTTTTGCGCCACGTGTGTTTTCTATTTATGATTTTTCCTTTTTATCCTTTTTTTAACCTTGTAAATCGCTCTCAACTTGCCTCATCTCTGCTGTCCCCACGTCAGATCAAAACACCCACGTGGCGCCACGAGATTTTTCACCCTATTCTACGCGACCGTCTGTTAACGCGAAACTAAACGGCGCAACGTTGCAATCTCAAAGAAAATGTCAAGAATACGTTAGAAGCTAACGGAAGTGTTAAAATGGATTTCTGCTATCCCTCGCATTTTTCGTTTAAAAAAGGGATAAAAAGAAGAAGACATATTTAACCTTTATTTTTTTGGAACATATCAATAAAGAAAAAAATGATATGACCAAATTAATAGAATAATATAATTGAAGAATTACCATAAACCATAATTTTTTTTATGTATAAAGTAAAAAATAAAATATACTCTCAAAAGCTTAAAAATTAAGTATTTAGAACCTTTACAGGCTTGTAAGATGTGTTTTATAAACATATTCATAATTTTATTTTATATAGAGAAAAAAGCAAAAACTTCAAAGTACAAAAATAATATAATATATTTATAGATACCACTTGTTTTATTAAAGAGATAAAACAAATTAAAAGAAAAAAAAAAGGTTATAATATAAAGGAATTATGGAAACAGTGTATTATATTGTTAAAAATGAAGGAACTTTGATGAAGGGGGAAAGAGAAAAGAACAGGGGACGCTTCAAGATCCTTAATAAAAGGCCACGTGGTCAGGTAGACGAGCGCACCGAGAGTCAGACCCCAGTTTCCTGAATGCCCCTCTCCCTTCGTAACTCCAAAAGCTCACCTTTACATTTGTAGTTCTCTTTAAAAAAAAAAAAAAAAATTAAAAGAATAAAATACTCTGTACCTTCCTTCAAGTTGAAGGTTTCAGGTTTGATGCCTAGCTACCACATTAATGAACTCAAAAACCCAACTTGAACCACCATAACACATACCAATGAAATTGTTGCAATCAAGGTACAAAGGGAAGAAATCGAAATGATTTGAAGTAAATTGAATTTAGGCGTGGCAATAGCAAAACAAAGTTTAAACAAGAAATTGTGAGACGAACAGTGGATGAAAATTACATAAAGAGTCCGAAAGAGGAAAAGTAAGAGCAAGAGCAACAGGTGCCAGAAATTGGAGAAGGGCGAGGATTAGGGGTAGTTGGAGGTGGTGGGAGTGGATGATTGGAGCCTCAACCTGCAACTTGAGAAACACACTCACCAGAACCTTCGTTTCACTCTAATCATACACGATGTGAACCCCTCACCACTGATCTCCACGTGGATTCTTCCCATTTTCCTCCCCCATGAAACCTCCATTTCCATTTCCCCTCTCTTTTCTTCTTCTTTACTTATTTCCCCTTTCTGGGTTACTCTTCTCTCTCGATTTCAATCGTCTCTTTCGACGCCCTCCTCCTCTCTGAGGTTTTTCCCCATGTGGATATCTTGATTTTTGGGGTTCTGGGTTGAATTCCATTTGGGTTTTGTGTGTAGGCTCGAATTTGAGAAGTGGGTTTGGTTGTTTTTGTTCGATGGGGGATGCAATCAGTGGTGGATTTGGGGATGACCTGATGCTCAGACTCTCGCCGGAGATGAACGGAGAAACGAAGGTTTCTACCTCTGAACAACCGGACCTTACTCTTGGACTCTCTCTAGGGGGAATTTATTGTCGGAAATTGAAGGAAAGTTCGTTAACCCGATCGTCTTCGGTTATTGGAGTGATTTCTCAGAACGCTGAGACGTGGAAATGGGATATGCAGGGGCAACACCGTTCGTTTCTTTCGTTGGCGAGATCTTGTTCTTTTCCGGCCGAGACGGACCAACTGCGTCGGATTAAACTGAAGGAGTTGCAATTGATGAGGAGGATGGAGGCCAAAAAGAGACTGGCGGAGCAGAGGAGTGGCAGAGCAGCTGCGGCGGAGGATGAGAAGGCAGCGGCTGCACCGCCGTCTCCGTCTGAAGTGGCGGCTTGGGCTGCCGCTTCTACAGCGAGAAGTCCAGCGGTATGTCGTGCGACTGATAAGATCAAATCCACACAAGGAAGCCTTTCCCAAAATTATACAATTGAAGGTATGCCCCTGCTCTTTCCTCTTTTTGATTTCTTTTTTCACTAAGTTCTATGACTTTATGATCAACCGGTTTTCAGGTCTGATGTAGGTCGATGTTCTTTGAATTCATTAATCTTCACCCTCTTGGTTTAATCAAAACTCTTCTTTCTCTCTGCAATTTTTTTTTTGAAAGTTGAAAATTTCTGGGTGATTCATGAGATGAAATGGAAAAGGAAGTACAAGCACTTTATTGGCTAACTAACGATGTTTTAGCAGGAAGCTGGAAATAATTATTTCACCTTCGACGGTGAAAAATTCATCATCAAGTGTTTGTTGATGCTGATACCAGAGTAGCGTTACTTTGTTTTATGTTGCCGATAAACCTCTTGCATGTACGCTTGGAAAATTGTAATTTTGTTGATCCTTTCAAAATCATTGGGGATTTGGTTGTCAGCTTGGGCATACAATGAGTAGGCAAATGGGGTTTTGGTTGTGTGTTCGTACTGTTTAGCATCAGAGATCTTATAACTGAATCATTGAAGCAAGGAAATATTGATCAAAATTCCTAAGTTTCACTCGATATGTAATTGTACTGATTGTCCTGGATGTGAAGGATTCGATGAAGTTAGATCTGGGTCACAATTTAAATTAGGTTCTGAAACAATAGGATTAGGTGGTATTAACGGTTAGATTTGCATTGACAGGACATGGAAGTGTGGGATCAACTAAGGGGTCATCCACTTCACAGTCATCACTGGAGTCAATTGACAGAGAGCCGCAAACAACGGCATCAAGAGAAAAACCAGGGACAAATGCAGCGAAGAGATGTAGAGTTTCGAAGGGATTGATGGAGGGGGATGGAGGGATGGATGTGATGCGAACGATGCCGAGCGTAACTACAATCGGGGATGGGCCAAACGGAAGGAAGGTAGAAGGGTTTTTATACAAGTACATGAAGGGACAAGTTTGCATAGTGTGTGTGTGCCATGGAAGCTTTCTTACACCTGCAGAGTTTGTGAAACATGCTGGTGGGAGGGAAGTGGCCAACCCCATGAAGCACATTCACGTTTGCTGTACTTCATTTTCATTGTAACTCTCTTTTAGTTGCTCAATTGCTCCCGTTGCCCCTTTTTCTTTCAGGAAAGTACAACGGAAAAAGAAGAAACTTGTTGAATTTTGAAATGTTTTTTTTCTTCTGATTTCCCCCTTTGGCTGTTTGGTTTCATTAGGGAAAATTAAAGAGAGCACCGCCAACAATGAGGATTCCCCACATCGAGTTAATCAGATTATTGTCGCACCATTTCCTGTTTCGTCAACTTCGTTTACAATTCTCGATGCAGCTCCAAATCTCAGCCTCCTAATCAATTATTAAATAAGAATATCAATGATTAATTTTTTCTTAAAAAAAAAAAATAAATGACAAAATCCAACGACTTCTCGCAAAATTTTCATCCAATAGATTTTTGCCACGTGTAAAGATGTATGCATTTTAATCCGTGTTTCTTTTTTATGGTGATATAATCTTGACAAACAATAACTAATGATATTGTTAATTGCAGGGCTATTAATGTTCGACAATATTTGTTTTAGATGTTTAAGAATTTAACCGTTTCACCTAAAAATAGCAGTGAATGTATTAATTGGTATTAACAGTAGCATTCTTCGTTTTATATTATAGAATGAATGATTTTATAAATATGAAGTATAAGAATAATATTATATTCATCAACACAACACAATTAGGTAAATAGTTGATTCAAACTTCTAATATTATTAGTCTTAAACTTTAGACTAATATTTGATGGAATAACATTAATAAATATTATTTTATTATTAAGAGTGAACATAAATTTCCTCATTTAAGAATTCAGAATTGGTATTCCATAGTTTAATTGTCTAGCTTAGTTTCTTATCCCATTAGATACCAAATTATTTGTAACGTTTAAAATAATTAAAATAAAGTGTGAAACATAATCACGAGAAAGAGAATATTCTCGAGCATCACGGCGGATCCAACGTCAAGGAGTTGAAAGTGCATAAGCCTTATACAAAGGGATCAAACCAGAGAATGAATTTATTCCGTCTGGAAATTTGAAAGACAGAAGGAAGACGAAGAAACAGGGAAATGGGCAAATTCCTGGCCGCCGCACCCTGTAAGCTCCAATTTCTGATACATTTTTTTTTTTCACCTTCAACCATTTCAATTTTTATTTTCTGTCATTTCCGTGGGGATCGATTTTTTTTGTTTTTTTTTTTCTTTTTCATTTCATTTAGAGCTGGAATTTTTTTGGAATTGAATGTTTGATTTGGAACTGATAGATTTGGTCATTGAATCGAGATTTGAACCGCTTATGATGAAGATTGTTTGTTTTTGTTTCTTTTCCCTCACGGGTTTGCTCTTTGATTAGCCATGTTGAGTATTCTACTTACAGTTTCATGAATTTACATCACGATGCCCCTTGTTTTTTGTTTGATAACATGACATTCTCGCACTCAGAATAACGTCTGCATGGTTGGAAATGTAACTATGATAACTCCTTAAGGCATTTCTCTGTGACATTGCCTTGTGGAAAAGCCGTACTTGTTTCTGCAAAATTATTGCCTCAGTACCTATGCACTGAGGTTTCTGAGTTGGTACTTGTGCATTTGAAGAGCAGCTCATTGTATTTGATGCAAGTGCTTATGTTCAGGTATACTGAAGAATCTACATCTTTATATATTAGATCACAAGCAGTCTCGATTACTCCATTCAAGGATAACATAGCCCGAATTGTGAACATAAACACCTAAATTTCATGATCAGCCTCTTTGTATGCATTGTCAATATTAACTTTGTGAAATTTCAGTCTTGATGCGTTGCCAGACAAAATTTGATCAATTCTGTCCCCCAAGTAATGAGCCTATGTGGAAAATAGTCTTTAAATTGGAATTTTGTTTCATTAACGGTACTTCAAATGCCTATCAATGAACATTTAGTGTGCTGGAAATTTGACCCTAGGCACACCACAGCTTCAAGTTTTCTGATATCCTTCCTACACTACAGGATGGTCAAGTGTTCACTTCTTTCTAATGCATGCTAAACTTTTGGCTAACAATTGATTATTGATCTTTTGTTTCTTTGATGCGGCAGGCTTCACTATTCCTATGTTGGTACTACTTATTGTTGGGTGTGCTGCAAGGCCTTTTTACCCACTTCCTAGTAGATTACCTGAAGGAAGTAGGCAGCCTCTTCAAACCACTCGTCCATATAATATTGCTCATCGAGGTTCAAATGGAGAATTTCCAGAAGAGACTCTTCCTGCATATAAGGTGGGCACATCTAACTGTATTCTTTCCAACTTCTTGTTCACTTAACTTTTGAAATTGTTTTGCACATGATAATGGTACTAAAACATTAACGGCAAACTAGTCAGATCAATGTTAAGAATCCTCCATTTATTGAAAGATAATTCAATTAGCGGGAAGCAGATCAAGTATATGTTTGCATTTGCATGGAATTGGAGACCAAATAATCTGTTTGTTAAGGCTTATTTGGATGACTTTAAAAAGTAATTTTTGTGCACAAAACACTTTTTTAAGTAGTTAGAAAGTCAGTCCGAACAGGGTATTAGATTTTGAGAATACAACACTATCTATTGCATATTTGTAAAGTTCCCTATTATTACACCTTGAGGCTCGTGGGTCACGACCATAGATACATGGAATTTGTAGGCACTGAGCTTTTATTCTTGTTTTTATCATATGCTCTCGTGCAGAGAAGTCGAATTATGTGCTTTGTATACTCAATTTTTCTCTTCTATGTCTTAATACTCTGCCTTTAACTAATTATTTCAGAGAGCTATAGAAGAGGGTGCAGACTTCATTGAGACCGACGTCTTATCTTCCAAAGATGGAGTTCTTATTTGCTTCCATGATGTAACGCTTGATCAGACTACTGATGTTGGAAAATATAAAAAGTTTGCCAATCGTAGGAGAACATATGATGTCCAAGGAGTTAACATCACTGGGTTTTTCACTGGTACAGTGGCTGCATATTCAATTTTATGCATGTGTATTTTACAACTCCCCCTATTTCTTATTCCTTTAAACCTCTTTTAGGGTTCTTATGCTGCAATCTGATTTCATGGTATTTTTATGGGTTCTAATTGATTATATGCAGTTGATTTCACACTAAAAGAATTACAGTCATTGAAGGTGAAGCAGAGGTATCCTTTCAGAGATCAACAACATAATGGTATTAGATCTCTTCTTTAAGCATCCTTTTCTTTGTTCAAGTTTATTAGTTTCCCAACAAGCTCTATCGTTTGCTCTTATCTAAATGTTATTACTTTCCTAATGTACAACTGAATAATATTGTGGTTAGATTTGCACCAAACAACATACCAACTTTACTGGATCAAAATATACACTGGTTTCAATTAGCTCATGCCTAGGTTTGATTGATGCTCACCAAAATTAAGTGTGAGGCACATGAAAAGACTAGTAGTGGAATTGAACGGGTAGGGGTTTGAATTAGCCATAATCCACATTGATATTTACTTCCACACTTATTGATGTTCACTTTATGGTCGCTTGTTTTTTTTTTTTTTGGGTTGGTGTATATTTGTCTTGGATTACCACCAACTCCTTCTAAATGATTAGATGGTGATCTTCTATTATGATATCAGGTAAAATCTAAAATCGAATTCCTGTGACATAACCCATTTTCCCCTATAGCATAATGAAAAATGCCTTGTCACCTACTTGAAATATTTTGTTGAGCTTAGTTCTCTCTTGAACTCTGATCCCTCGTTATAGAGAAGATATTTTACTTTATCTCTGGAGCCTAGTCTTTTTGCATGATACTAATCAAAACATGTTCTCTAAATTATGAACTCAGGAAAATTTTTTATAATAACTTTTGAGGACTTCATTGCAATTGCACTTGATGCACCGAGAGTTGTTGGAATATACCCAGAGATTAAAAATCCAGTATTCATTAACCAGCGTGTAAGTTTCCTTGTACAAAAGGAAGTACTTACTGAACATTTTCTGAAGCTACCTATAAAACCACCGTTCTACTGTTTTCTGCAATTTGGTTTCCTGCAAGGGTTTTGATATTTTGAAGATTGTGATGCCTTTTCAATGACGATGCTGTTGGCAAATATAGGTTTGACTCTAAGGGCAGTAAATTGCATGTTGGTCTAGTTCTCATTTATCCTCGAATAAACCCCTAACATGCGGTGTGTCTGTAGTACAATGGTTGCTCAATGGTTTCTTGTTGGCAAAACTTTTGAACCCTAATACGGGTAAAATGTGCACAGGTCAAATGGCGAGATGGTAAAATATTTGAGGACAAGTTTGTGGAGATTCTAAAGAAACATGGATATAAAGGTTCATATTTGTCAAAAGATTGGTTGAGACAACCTGCTTTCATTCAGTCATTTGCTCCAACTTCCATCATACACGTATCAAATCTTACGGACCTGCCCCAGATCTTATTGATCGATGATACTACAATTCCAACACAGGACACAAATCAGGTATTTCAAACCTTTCCTTGGATATTTTTCTTGAGTTTGTGAATTTTTCTGAATTTTGGTGCTACAAATATTATTTGTCTCGGAAAAGTATGAAGCTATAGTTCGCTGAAGGCAGTCAAATAATCCTGCTACATTGTTGTTTATCAAACTTCTCATTAGATGAAAACATCATAAACGATTTAGCATCTAGTTACATGGATCAACTCCATGTAAAGGCCCCAGTTAAGGATATACCTATTTATTTTTTATTTAACAATTTTGTGCCTGCCCCAAGGTCCAAACTTTGGAGACATCATGAGTTTTCCTCTTTGAACTTACCCAAAAATTCGAACATGCGACCTTTTGGGGGCAAGCGTTACTCAAGGCTGCATGCCTTAGCCAACGGGACTTTCCCTTGGGCTTAAGGATATACAATATTCTCATCAAGTAGTACCTCATGATGAGTTTTTGTTTGGTTCGTGTGAATTACTACTCTTTTCTGAATCTGCTGTGGTCTCATAGAAGGTTCACAATCAAACAAAAGTTCCAACTTCAGTGTAAAGACTAAAGAGATTAGATGTTCCTGTGATTGCTGAATCTGCTGTGGATTTCTCGACAAACCTTCTCTGAGAATTTAATATTAATTTCTTGTCTTGACTCTTAATGTACTACCCTTTTCTCCGTTGAAGACAAATTATGTACTTGGACTCATAGAAGGTTTCACGATTGAACAGTAGATCCAACTTCGGTCAGAAGACCGAAGAGTTTAGATGTTCCTGTGGTTGCTGAATCTGCTCTATACTGCTTTTTGATAAATCTTCTGTGATAAATTCATATTATTTTCTTGGCTTAGCTCTTAATAAGCTTCTTCTTAAAAATAGTATTGGATAATGTGCAGACGTATTGGGAAATTACCTCTGATAGCTACTTCAATTACATAAAGAAGTATGTGGTGGGAATTGGACCTTGGAAGGATACTATAGTTCCTGCTGTCAACAACTATATGCTAACACCTACAGATCTTGTAACCCGAGCACACGCACATAACCTACAGGTAAACATAATTCACGTTCAAGTCCTTTATTCTTATACTGAGATGGAATGTGGATGCACATGTGGGAAGTGAAATGATTGCATTTAAATACTAGTTGAATCTTATAGATGGTAAAGGCTGCTAGATTTCACTTACGAGCGACTGATATGAAATGGTGTCACATGGTTTATATGTAAACACTAATTGATTGACATGGTTTTCATTGCAGGTCCATCCATATACTTTCAGAAATGAGTACAACTTTGTCCATTTCAACTTTCATCAAGATTCATATGAGGAATTTGATTACTGGATCAACACAATAAGAGTCGATGGGATTTTCACCGACTTTACAGGCAGTCTCCATCATTTTAAGAAATGGACCTCTAATCTCCCTCCAAATGATACTGAGGAACAGAGTGCATCTGATTTATTGCATAAAATTTCTGTGATGCTGAATCCGTATAGAAGTTAGGACAGAGTATATACGGTTGCTTCATTTGGACAACAACATTGTGAAACTTGTTTATAGACCAAGGTAAATTGCGGCATTGCATTGAAAACAAGGATATTATTATATACCTGGGCCATTGATGAATAAATAAAGAAAAGAAAAACTGTTGGCTCATTGATCTCAGCTCTTTGTATTGCTTGATGACAGTTATTTACTCTGAAAATGATGAGAAGTTCGCTATTATCATATACCTGGGAAGTTTGAGATTCTTCATTGATTATTTGGCTTGCTGCTTTCCAAGTTTTGATTTATGACATTGAGGTTGGAGGGCTCAAACTTATATAATATCATGTGTTTTGGTTTTGGATTATTGACTATCGTAGAAATTTGAAAGATTTATGTAGCTGGTATGAGCGACAATTACAAATTTATGAAATTCTTAGAGTCTTAGAGAGTGTTTTAGGCGGAGGTTAAATTAATAAAAATATTTCAAAATTTTGAGTCTCAAATTAGATCAATAAAAATATTTCAAAACTCTATCCTTTACTCAAATATAAATACCTCTAGACAGTTTTAATAATATTCTTAAAAAAATCATACAATTAATAATTTTGGATAGAAACATGTTAATAGTTTAGTTAAAAAAATATTTTGAATAATGACTTTAAAAAAAGATTCATTTATTCCTTCATTTTTTTTATTTAAAATATTAGTATCATATTAAAAAAATGTTCCAAAAATGTTAAAAATAGCATTAATTTTCTTCTGTTTTCATAAATTATAAAAAGTATAAGTTTGAAACTATTTTTAAAACTCTTCTAAAAATTTGTACTTTTGAAACAAAATATTATCTAAAGAGAATTTTTATTAGTTTTTATTTTATTATTATATATATATATATATATATATATATATATATATATAATTAATTAATTTAGCATTTATATAATTTAACTTAAAATTAAGTTTGGAAATTCTCAAAAAGTAATATTCCAAGAAGACAGTCAAACCGGCCCTGGAATTAGGTCGAACCAGGGTGATGATACGTTGAAGGTCAGACGAACGCAGAATATTGGTAGATTGAACCCTCTGGGGGATTGAGATTGTTAATCAATAAAGCTATTTTTGTGCCCGTGCAAGATGAATGCTGTGTTTGTGGTTACGACTGCGTTGCCACTTCGATGAAACACCAGTTTAGCATCAGGCGAAGAGTGGAATCAATCTTGAATCCATCTTTCCCTTCAGATTCAGATTGTTGTGAGAGCCTCCGCCTTGAGAGTTGAAGTTTGATCTGTAATTATAAAGACCCAGATGGCCCAAAATCAAAGGCCCACAAGCATTCTTGAATCTCTTGGGGAAGAGATTGTTAGAATTGTCGCCCCAGTTTCAATCTGCATGTTCATGGTGGTTATTCTAGTCTCTATTCTCAACTCCAGCTCCTCGTCTTCTGCTGCAACAGTTAGCTCCATCGCTACCATTGCATATAATGAAAGCAGCTCCGATTCCTCGTGGGACAAATTTACAGGTGCTCTTTTAAACTCCCTGGTGTTTGTGGCTATCATAACTGTGGCTACATTCGTCATGGTGTTGCTTTTCTACCTTAGATGCGTCAAGTTCTTGAAATATTATATGGGTTTCTCGGCTTTTGTCGTTTTGGGTTTTCTTGGAGGTGAAATTGCATTGTTCTTAATTGAAGATTTCGATGTTCCTGTTGATTGTTTCACTTTTTTGGTTGTTCTCTTCAATTTTGCTGCTGTGGGTGTTTTGGCTGTGTTCATGTCAAAAATGCCCATCCTTGTAACACAAGGGTACTTGGTTTTGATTGGGATGCTGGTGGCTTATTGGTTTACTTTGTTACCCGAATGGACTACTTGGGCTCTTTTAGTTGCACTGGCTCTCTATGATCTTGCAGCAGTTTTGCTTCCTGTTGGACCTTTGAGGCTGTTAGTTGAGCTTGCTATATCTAGGGATGAAGATATCCCAGCTTTGGTTTATGAGGCTCGGCCAGTGGTTTATCATGAATCAAATCCTAGGGATGCAGTGCAAACAAGGATGAGGGTATGGAGGGAAAGAAATGAAATTTCGGGCAATCTCCCTGCGGTTCTCGATTCTGTTTCTGAGGGCAATGTGGTTTCTGAATCAAGTGTAGATGAGATTGAAGCATCCGATTCAAATCCTAATAGTGAATCAAGTGTTGTTAGATCTGAAGAGGGCCAGGTTCTGATAAGGAACAGTGAGCTTCTTGTTCCATTAATTGACATTGGAGGGAACGTTCAGCCACATGGAGAAGAAGTTTCTGCATCAAATGAAAATTTAATGTTAGAGGGAATTGGGTTGGGATCCTCTGGGGCTATCAAGTTGGGGCTAGGGGACTTCATTTTCTATAGCGTATTGGTCGGCAGGGCAGCGATGTATGATTACATGACGGTTTATGCGTGCTATCTTGCAATTGTAGCTGGTCTTGGAATCACTTTGATGCTATTGGCAATATATCAGAAAGCTTTGCCTGCTCTCCCAGTGTCGATAGCACTAGGCATCATGTTTTACTTCCTAACGCGGCTCTTCCTCGAGGTTTTTGTTGTACAATGTTCTTTGAACCTTTTGATGTTCTAGATATGTCTGCTTTTCTAATAGTATATATCATAAGAACGGTTGTCGATAACATTAGGCATCATGCTTTCCTTCCTAACGCGGCTCTTCCTTGATGATTTTGTTGTACAATGCTCTTTGAACCTTTCGATGTTCTAGATATGTCTCTTATATTTGAGGCTGATGCTTTTGTATTAGCAGATATAATAAGAACGGTTGATTGTTGATGGTTAACGATTGCACCCCTGTTGCTCAGTTTCTGTCTGAAGACCTTAGAACTTGACCTTGAATCAGTTCCTGCAGGTTTGATGATTTCTGTGGATCTTGTCAATTTAAGCCGGTTAACTTTGACATAGAAAAACTTTGCTTGCTACTACAATACTCACTCTCATTTCTGTTCTTTATCCCCTTCTATAATTAACAAGCGCATAGAAAGACAAGAAAAGGAGGACAAATGTGGAAAGGGATATTAAATGATTTGTTA
The DNA here is from genome assembly GCF_057944985.1 of Cucurbita pepo subsp. pepo. Taxonomy (NCBI): domain Eukaryota; kingdom Viridiplantae; phylum Streptophyta; class Magnoliopsida; order Cucurbitales; family Cucurbitaceae; genus Cucurbita; species Cucurbita pepo. The sequence continues at coordinate 14,617,250 of NC_141806.1, read as the reverse complement.
TTCAAATTGGATATTAAATGTGAAGTGATCGACTGAAGGTGGTGAAGCCATTGGGCCAGGCATGCTATTGATTTCATTCTGCAGCTCAGAAGCAAGAGTTGAGCCATTTCTTGATCTTCACGTTTAAGACATTCCATTCCGTACTCACCAAATCATCGATGCTATACTTTTCCATTTCGAGATTGAACAAATACTCATCCAAAGCATCTTTCCGCATATTAACACAAGCCTGGCACAATTCCTGGATACAATTTGAAGTAAACACAAGATTTGCGATGGCTTTAAGATGAAGGATCAGGTGTGGATGGACCAAGTTTACAACATATACGGCAGCCATACTCTCCCTCTGGGGATTTTCTTCCTCCAAATTGTCCTCAACATTATAGCCAGACTGAAAGGGAGCATAATCGGGCTCAAAGTATAGTTTGGGATAGAATTTCGTTTTGCTTCCGACTCTCATTTAAGGAGACCTTCCCATCTCCCATTTCGCAAGCTTTCCTCGACGGTCTTCATTTTTCTGTTTCTATTCATTTAGAAGTCACTTGTTTTATTTGGATGTTAAAAAGTCTTATATAGTTTTAGGCTTATGTTTAAAAGTTGTTTCGGATTTAGGGTTAGAAGTCATATAATTAGAAATCGAAGTTATTCTTAAAGATTTCAGGGCTAATGGGGAACACTAAATTAGCATTACCATTATTGTCCAATCAATTCCTATCATCGAATCGAACGGTCTCCATTCGCCCTCTCAAAATCCAACGGTGTACATGTAAGCTTTGCCTTCGACTCATATCCATCTTCCATTGCCGCACTTACAAAACCCCGCTCCAATCTGAGGCTTAGGGTTTAAGCTCTACTGTCAAAGAAAGGAGGAGAGCGAACAAAGGTCTTATTCTCCACTCCGATTCCTCGTCCCTTTCATTTTATCTCCTGTGTTGATGTTGATTCATTCAGGGTTTCAATTTTGATTGATTTTGTTTTCTGTTTAGATCTTTCGTCTTTCTGTAAAGATATTTACGTGTCCGTTCGATGAAATACCAAATCTATTCTCCTCACTCAGCTTTGATATGATCTGATTAGAAATTTCTCTTTCATCTTTCGTTGTGTGTATATGTGCTATGCCTAAGAATGATTCTGTTTGTTGTCGAGTGTTTTTAGTTTGAATTACGTATGCCTTTTTAAAGCGTCTACGAGAACATAAGCAGTTTTTAAAGTACTGAAGATTTCCTATAGGTACTAGAAAATTTTGTCTTTTGCTTCGAGATAACTTTGATCCTTGTGTTCCCATAGGTTTTGTTTGTTTGTATGTATGTTTATTTTGGATCTTACAACAGTACGTACAACTTTCTTTTTGATTATGGAGTTAATGTACCTTGAAAGTTCAAAACATATTTGCAGGTACGGTGTTATCTTGCACAACTACTTTTTGTTCTCTATGGTTTTTAATTGTTTTGGGTAATTTTCTTTCAGGTCGTCAGCATGGCGTTTCTTAGTAAAGTTGGGAAAATATATAGTCAGAGTTCTGCATCAAGGATTGGTTCAATTTCGCAACCTTCCCAGCTGTCTATCTTTCAAGCTATTAGATTCATGTCAAGTTCAAAAGTTTTTGTAGGAGGTTATCTGAAATTCCAGCTGTTCTTTTCTTCTTACGCCTTGGTGGTCTGTTAGAGCTTTCTCTGAGATCCCTTCATTTGTACTGCAGGCCTTTCTTATGGTACTGATGATCACAGTCTGAGGGAAGCCTTCACCAAGTATGGGGAAGTAGTTGAAGGTGTGACGACTTTTCTAACTAAGCATTATTGAGTAAAAAGCTAAATTTTTTTTTCACAAAATTGAATTACATCAAAAGAAAAAAAAAAAAAATTAACAGTATTAATTTTCGTGGGAGCGCTTCCACATTTTAGCTGATGTAGACTGTTGGGTGAGCGAATTTGATATTTGTTAATGTCCATCTTTGTTTTAGCGAGAGTCATATTGGATCGTGATACTGGTAGATCCAGAGGTTTTGGTTTTGTCACTTTCGTTGGCAACGAAGAAGCCTCCAGTGCTATTCAAGCACTGGATGGACAGGTAAACATTTGTGTTGAGAATGTAATTTGATGTTGGGGGCAATGTGGTTGGTGTCTCTTGGCATCAGTATGGCTTTGATATGGGTTTGTTAGTGACTAATTCATTTGTGGGTACTGTTCTCTGTCATTGTTAATTTTCTGTAACCAGGATCTCCATGGCCGTCGCATTAGGGTAAACTTTGCAACTGAAAGGTCTCGTGGTAGCTTTGTTGGTGGTGGTGGATACAGCGGCGGTGGTGGTTATGGAAGTGCAGATTATAATCGCAGTAGTGCATCCCAGGGAGGGGACAACTATTTTTCTGCCGATTCTGGTTCAGACTTCACCAGTAACCATCAGAGTGGCGGTGGACTGGATTCTGGAGATAATACTCGGGATGATTTTTTGGGCGGAGGGAAGTCTGGGGATGAGGATAACAACGACGACTATGCCAAAAGGGCTTGAGGAAATTAGTTGCTGTGTGAAAACAAATTGCTTTTAGTGTAATGTTTTATGCCTCGTATCTCTGAACCCAAAAGGCCCTGCGTTGATTTTTATCTTGTTTGACATGTTATTCATCAAACATGTTATTCAGAATCATTCTTGACTTCAAACCCCAAGTTTTATCGATGAGTTTCTTGCCTTTGACTGGGGATTAAGAATGAATGTCAACCTCTGTTTTAAAACGACATCTAGAATTCCCGTAGTCGTACGGAAATGGTCTTCATATACTTTCTGAGTTCTAACAATTACGGAGTGAAAGATTGAATTTTTGAGATATTGAGTTTTATGATGGTAATATGTGTGTTCCCTATTGATCTATGCTAGACCATGGTATATGAATTAGATCATGAATATTGATTTTTGTGGGAATTACAAGTAACAACAAACAATTTACAGAGATATTTAGACTTTGTTTAAAATGAAGACTTGTCTGTGTCTCTAATCCAACTTTGTTTAAAATAACAACAAACATGAATATTGATTTTTGTGAACCGTTTGTATTCCCCATTGGGTACAAATTGGAGGTGCTGTGGGACTGTTTATCAATGTTGAGAGTATTAGCGATGAGGAGAGCAATAGCAGCAGGAGTTGGTTGTTGTATATACTACTCGTTCACAGGAGCCATTGGATTCATAAGAAGTATCTGCAAGCTTTCTCTCTCCTTTTTTTTTTTTTTTTTTTTTTAGAGAACACATGAATCACCATTCTTAACAAAACTCCAGTGCAACCCTTAATCTTTGATATATTATATAATATATTAATATATGTGAAGGAAAATGGAAATCCAAGGCCTTATAAGAAGGCTGCTTAAATGATAATTAATCAACTACTAACCACATCCAAAGCAGAAGAAACAAACCATAAGCTCTTACAACTCTCTTACAAACTAGCTAAATAAAGTACTTCCATTTATTTAGTCCCACCAAACCATGAAGCTAAATAAGAAGACGGTTGAGAGAGAGAAGACTATGTGACATTGGAGTCGGAAACCGCCGTCGCTCTCGTCAGTAGTGGTGGTTCCGGCTCCGGTGGGGCTGACACCGGTGCCAGCGCCGCCCAAAACCCCCGTGGGTGATGCAGTGTTGGGAAGGGGATTTGTAGTAGTGGTAGTTGGTGGTGACCTTGCGACAGGTGACGTCATTCCGGGTACTGTTGTTGCCCCCGGTGGCGTCGGAGTCATGGTCACCGGAGTGGATCCGCCGCCGCCACTGGAATAACATCTAAATTTGTATTATGTCTTTTTCAAATGAGCTCTACACCTCAAAAATTATTTAATAGTTTTTGAAATAAATTTGAGTTTAATAAATTTGAATTTAAGAATTAATTTTATATATAGGAAATTTTAAAAGAAAGTAAAAATGAAAAAAGAAAAGAACATGTGGAGTGAAAAGAGAGGGCGCAATCCTCAAGAAGGGGAAGAACAAAATTAAAGTTGGCTCAACACCCTAAAAAGCAGGGAGAGGGATGAGAAAGAAATATGTCCCCCAGAAATCACGGTGGGATCAACCCCCCTATCCCACACAGGAAAAGAAAAAACGATTCTGATTTTGAATTTTCCCATTGCCCTAATTTAGATTCAAGACCCCACAGGCAAAATTTCAGGTGGGTCGCAACTTTTGACAAGGAAGAGCATTATCATCGAGTACCACCAGACTCGGATTAAATTTACCCCCAAAAGCCAAAAGAAACAAAGAAACAAAGAAACAAAGAAACAAAGAAACAAAGAAACAAAGCTAGGTATGGCTACGTCAAAGATTCTATAAAGCAACTCCATAGTGCTTTTGGACGATGTTAAGTTGTGGAGCACTTATTCATGCATGCCTATCCAATCTTCAATCTTAAGGGGGAAGAAATCCCTCTCACTTAATTTTATTTTCATGTTGGTGTGGATAGGATGTTATTCTCAAACGATATTTGACATAACCAACCAACTAACAGGAATACCACTCATCATACTCCTACTCCTTCCTTTCTTATGAGTCGAAAATATGATCTACCCAAGAATAGCGTTTTAAATTATTGGATCTCAGGTTTTCTATGGGTTTGTACTAAGAATTATCAAAAAGGGTCGGAAACTATCCACAAAATAACTTATTGAGGAGGTTGATGGGTTTGAAACAATCTAACATTAAAAGCTTCAATTATATAGCTTTTTTTAGAATAAAGCAATATATTGTTTTCAAGATTAGAGATTTGAATTGGTATCTAAGAATAAAAAAGAGGTTAGTGAGAGTCTAAAGCCGACATATTAAAAGTAAAAGATGTAATGAAGATCCTAAAAAAGCAACATACCCGGCGGTTGAAGGGTAGGAACAGCCAGAAGCGCCTGCCAGAGAGCCAGAGAGCCAGAGAAATGAGTTAAGTAACCATTTTTTTGTATTGTGTTTATGGAAGTTTAATTAATTAGGGAGGGTATTAATTAAGAAAAGGTTGAATGTGCCTACTAGGGTCGGTTGTGGAGATGGTAGCAACACCACCAAAATCACAAGAGCCTTGAGTTTGGCCCTTCTTTTGAAAGTAGCTATTAACAGCATAAGAACAGTGAGCCCTGACAGTGTTTGGAAGGAAACAAGCTGCATTTTGGCGAATAGGGTTGCAGTCAGCCCCCGCCCCGCACGCATAGTCCAGCGCCTTCTGCAGCGTCGTGTCGCCCACCCCGTCCTTGCAAACGCACCACGTCCCACCTATTCAAAACACAACCCCCATACACCACCCTTAAACACAGCATATAAATCAATAAATTAAAAAGAAGAAGAAGAAGAAGGAAGGTAGAGCTTACTTGAGTGGCCAGCCATGGCCGCCAGAAGGAGCACTGAGAGAGCCAAAGTAGGTGGCATGGCAGAGAAGTTGGAGCTGAATCAACCTGTTTCGTTTGTCTTTGTTTGTGGACATACAAATGAAAATGGGAAGCAGAGTTGGGAGTGGTGGAATAAATGTATGAAAGCTTATTTAAGCTTAACTTGGTGCATGCCCAACAATAGTGGCAATGACGATGGAATGTGAGCTTTTAGTTTCTTTTCTTTTCCTTTACTTTCCTTTTGCTTTGGCATCATAAATATTGCTTAAAGTAATGAACTAAATCCACCCACTACTTTGCTCACCGCCACGTCCTTTTGCTTTTGCAATCCTTTTATTTTTTATTTTTCTTCATAAAAGATTTGTGTTTAAAGTTGGCCATGAATCTTATCTTCATGTCTCATCTTTTTTTCGTTTCTTAAATAGTTTTATAATAAGACTTTTCGTGGGGTTTTCTTTGTGGTATGTGGTGAATTAAATAGACATACTGAGAAGGAAACCAAAAACTTTGGCACTCGTCTGCTTAGTACAATTATGAACACCCTCCCTGTTCTCGAATGTTAAGGCTGCAATGGATAGGAAATGTTGTAGTGATCCTCCAACAGTGGGCTAGTTCTCTTTATGACCTCTTAACCAATCGATCTAATCTTGGAGGGTAGCTTTTGCTCAAATTCGAACAGTTTCATGAGAGCTTACTTTCGTTATTTCCAATAATACGGCTCGATAACAAATCGGTTCTTTTAGAGCACGCCCGGTTTGTTCCGCTTGCAACAATCTAATGAGTTCTCCATGTGAAAAAATATTAGACATTCCATCTTCTGAAACCAACACTCAACCGAGTACGAAGCATTCCATCTTCTGAAACTAACACACACTTGTGATATCAACTTATTCATCTGCTATAAACATGCAAGGTGGAAACAAACAGGAAGCCAACAAACGCTAGAAGACTCAGCCCAGACAATAGCAAATAAAAGTAATCAAGATGTGCCTTGTTGAGATTGTCGGAAAACCAACTATTCTGCCCATTGGCTCCAGTTGCTTCATCGATCACAGAAACTAAAAGACTGCTTAAAATGCTTCCCATGCCTAAGACGCTAGTGTAAAAGGCAAGCCCCATGCTTTTCAAATCTGATGGACATTGATCGTAGAAGAACTCTTGGAGACCAACCAATGTAAAAACTTCAGCCAAACCATACAAAGTATATTGAGGAACTAGCCACCAAAAGCTCATTGGAATTGTTATGTCAGGCCTATCAACTAGACCCTGCTCTTCTGCAATTCTTAATCTTTTCCTCTCAACCATAGACGCAACCAACATTGAAATGGCAGATATAACCAGCCCAGTTCCTATTCGCTGCAGCGTTGTGATACCAGACTGTATTCCTGTAAAAGCTCTGGCGATAAAAACGAATACACGATCATAGATGGTAATAAAGATAACGATGGAAAGGGGAACAAATGAATCGATTGCAGCAGCAGGAGTGATAAAGCCTGATAAAATTGATCTATCCATTGTAGCTCCTTGCTTGGTGAAGAATGTGGAATCTTGTGCAAACACAATACCAAATACAAGGACTGTCATCCATACTGGAAAAATCCTAAGAACTGCCTTTGCCTCTTCAACCTCGCTCATGCTGCACACCATTCCACATTGGTTGGAATGATTTGGGACAATGCAGGCTTTGTTAAGAAATCTGCCACATTTGAGGAACCAACAATTGTTAACAAACCTCTAATAAATTTCGATTCAACTAGATATACTTCAACATTATAAGTTAACAAATTTCAATTCAACTAGATATACTTCAACATTATAAGTTAACAAATTTGCAATTTGATTCAACTCCACAGGATTCCATTCCACCCACTTCATTTCATGGTGAACCTATTACCTGAGTAACTGAATTTCTTGATCAAATGGATGAAAACGCTAACTATTAATTGGTCATAAATTTGGTGCTACACTTCCAGCGTTATGAACTAACTCTACCTCATGTTAGCATTTCAATAATTGTATGGACTTTTAGAGAAAATAGAGGCATAATCTAAGGTTAATAGTTACTCTAAACTCCATTTTCAAATGGGGCAAGAATTCTGTAATATTCTTACCTGAATTGTCCAGCTTTCTGTTGCGACAAGTCTGTTGCACTTTCTTCCTGATAAAAAATGAATGTTGAAGAAGCTCTCCAATTCCTAGCTGCAGATACAAATACCCGACCAATTCTCACAAATGGGCTCTTGTCGTACTTTTTGACGCTATAACGATATGTGTTTTTCCCAAATACAAACACAACCGATGCAATCACCATCATAATGAAAGGAATTCCAAATCCTAAACTCCAACTAAGATTTTCCTCCGTATATGTTACCACCAAAATGGCTACAAAGCTACCAGCGCACACACCAAAGAACCACCAATTGAAGAATGAGCTTTTGGATTTGGCCTCTTGAGGGTGTTGCGCATCGAACTGATCGGCTCCAAAAGCCTGTACGCAAGGCTTGTGTCCACCTTGCCCTACCCCTATTAGATACAGAGAGACGAAGAACAACACAAGCTGAAACTGGGCAGTGGAACATGATGAAATTTCGTTAGAGTTCTGACAGAGGAGGGAGGTTGTTGTGGGAAGCAGAGCAGAGAAAGAGAGCAAGGCTAGTCCCTGTAAGTGGATCAGAGTATGAACTCAGAAATCTGATTGAAAGGAAAATGAAACAAGGAAGAAAGATAGAGAGCAGACCAAGACGTAAATTGCAGAAGAAAAAAGAATGGTGCGATATCGTCCGAAGAAGGAATCAGCGACAAAAGCTCCGAGGAGAGTGAATAGCATGGAGATGCCTGACCAGATGTTGACACTTTCGGCGGCGGTGGCCACAGACTGACCAAGTGGCCCGGTGAGGTAAGTAATGAGGTTGGCACCGATTCCGTAGTAAGCAAATCTCTCGGCGACCTCCACTCCTAAATTGATGGTAAATTGAGAACATCGCCATCACAAACCGAGTAAATGTATGAGAAGCTGGTGAAAGTAAGTGGTTTTACCTATCATGAAAGAGGCGGACCTCCAACCACCGGAGGATGATCGGAGAACTGGGTGACCTTGAAAATCGACGGCGCCATCAACGGTGTCGTTCAGAAGCGGAGAGTCAGAGGCTGAGAGTGAAAGGTCCATTTTTTGATCGGAAGCGAAAAGGAGGAAGGAGTTGGATGGAAGATGAAATGGAGTTGGATCCGATGAGTTTGGCGAAAATGAGTTGGGATTGGATGGCTTTAATTGCCCGCCACCACTCATTTGGCAAGTTCTTCACGTTTTTTTTTTTTCCTTTTGATCATAATTATTAACAATTTGATGAATATAATAAACTCATTCTTTAAGTAAGAAATGCTTCATAAATGTCTTTTGCTTCAAAAGTTTGTTCCTAAATGTGCAATTACAATTCATTTCATGAGTCTAAAATAATCCTAGATCGAACTAGAACGGGACCTAAATAGAAGAAAAATTAACATAAATTGAAGAAAATTATTGGATTGAACTAAAATTTAATGGAAACCGATTTTGGACCACTATACCAACTTAAACTCATGTCTGTCTCAGGTGTCATTGCTTTTTGGTTGCACATTTTAGAGACAATTTGACTCTTATTCCATTGTACACTCTAATACACGTTTTCATAGCATAAAATTGAACAATGAAGAACATGTTTACCAATGATTTTGAAACAAGAAGAAAAAAAAAAAAAATGAAATTTAGAACCTTTTGTCGCCTGATAGATAATGGTTTTAAAAATTTAATTGGTTAATCGAGGCAGAAAAATAGATTTCAAATATTTTATTCCACTCCCTGGCCGAACGAACATGCGGAAGTCGAGTAGAAGAAAATTAGGATACACCAACACACACCCTTCACTGAAAAAATCGAACAATGTGATTTAAAAAAGAAAAGGGGTTTGTCTCCTTCCCAGGATCAATTCACGGAGAGGAAGAGAACGAATTGGGCATCTCACCGCCACCCAATTAAGTGGCCTCGCAAACTTCTCCACAAGTTTTGTCAGCAGATAATTATATAAAATTCAAATTCTGTCACTTGGGCCCTTTGGTTTTTGTCTTCGGAGCATAAAACTTCCCAAAAATTTGACTTTAATCGCACCCCTCATCCGCCGGTTCTCATTTCCTCAAGTCTTGTAACGATGAGGGGCATGGGAAGCCAGAGAGTTCCGCTGCTTGATCGTGGGGTAAACTATTTTCATTTCCATGCTGCTCCTGAAAAACGAATTGGTCCCATGTGAATGAAATGCTTTTTAGAATTACTTCCTCTGGTTTCTGTTATGGGATTTTACAGTGCTTCGGCTGTGCTTGCTTTTAGTTTCAAGGGTTGCTTTTGGTACTTCTTCGTGAACTTGGAATGGATGAATAAATTATTAATTGATTTTCGTATCGGTTTCTTTGTTTTTCACAGGGAGGGCGAAAGGGCCTTGACACATCAGAAGATCGTCAGTTAACAGACCTGGAACATGGGGATGCTGTACCGGTAATGTTCTTGTTTGTTAGCTTTTCACTGAAGTGAAGATTATGATTGTTTCCTGATGTTAATTATGCTTGGAATTTCAGCCTGCAAATGTGGGATTTGGCAGAGTACTTTCACTTGTAAGTGAATTGGTGCTGTGTTGGCAGAAGCTATGAATTTTGCTGTCAAAATCTTTTAAGTTCTCAACATCTGAATTGCATTTGCAGGCAAAGCCTGAAGCGGGGAAATTGATAATTGCTACCATTGCTCTTCTGATTGCTTCCACGTCAAGTTTATTGATAGTATGCATATTTTTGTGCATTAATCTAGCTCTTCCACGTCAAGTTTATTAAAATTTAACTTATGGCCACTTTATTATACTCTTTGAAATGCTGATTCTGTAGCCAAAATTTGGGGGAAAGATCATTGACATTGTATCTGGAGATATTGACACACCTGAACAGAAAAGCAAAGCTCTAAAGGAAGTCACAAACACCATTGTATACATCACATCGATCGTCTTAGTTGGGTATGATCATTTAGACTTTTTAAGACTTAAGTTATGTGAAATCATTATCTCGTACATAGAACTGCCGTGGCATTACGCTTGCTAAATCCTAAACCTGTTAGAATTGGAGACTAATAGCTCAGCTTGTGAATTGGGATCTGCTTCATGAGATTTTCCGTATAGAAATTTATTTTAAACATATTCTGTGATCCAGTATTATGTCGTCTCAGAAATATTATGTGCACTCGCTCATGAAAAATAATGTGATTTTCAGTTCGGTGTGCTCAGCTATTCGAGCTTGGTTATTTTCTTCTGCTAGTGAGAGGGTTGTTGCTCGCTTAAGGAAGAATCTGTTCACTCATCTTCTTAATCAGGTACCCCCCATGAAAAGAGGGGGAAAAAACTAAGAAGTCTATTTAATATTCCTTATTTTTAGCATGAGAAAGTTCTCTGGAACGATTGATGAATTTTGTAGGAAATAGCCTTCTTTGACATTACTCGAACAGGAGAACTTCTTAGTAGGCTATCTGAGGATACCCAAATCATTAAGAGTGCCGCAACTACCAATCTTTCCGAGGCCCTAAGAAATCTATCAACTGCATTAATCGGGCTGACCTTCATGTTTTCAACTTCTTGGAAGTTGACATGTAAGAATTTGAACATTGAAGCAGTTAAAATGCAAGTTCTAGGGCCCCAACGTGCTCATTGTTTTATCTTGTCTATCATTTCTAGTATTGGCTTTGGTTGTTGTTCCTGTCATTTCTGTTGCTGTTCGTAAATTTGGTCGCTATCTTCGTGAGCTTTCTCACAAGACACAAGCAGCTGCTGCTGTCTGTGCTTCAATTGCTGAGGTATAACTTCACTGCACGATTTTAATTTATTTTCTTTTCATAATTAGATATAAAATGTTAATTGTGAGAATAAGTTGGATATTGTCTTTCATGATGAAATCCAAAGTAAAAGCAAGTCATTGTCATGCTTTTATTTTAGGAATCTTTTGGTGCCATACGCACTGTCAGATCTTTTGCTCAAGAATCGTACGAGATATCACGGTACTCTCAGAAAGTCGAGGAGACATTGGAACTTGGACTCAAACAAGCTGTGAGTTTATTTTGAAGTGAAATATATCTTTTGTGCTTGTTCATGTGTCTTTCTTTCTGCAAGCTCACACCTCTTACTCTCAATCTTATCATTTAACAGAAAGTGGTTGGATTGTTTTCTGGAGGTCTCTATGCAGCATCGACCTTATCTGTTATTATTGTTGTGATATATGGAGCTAATTTGACGATCAAAGGGTTCATGACTCCGGGAGCTCTGACATCTTTCATTCTTTATAGTTTAACAGGTAATATTTCTCTGTTTTCAGGAGCTTTTCTTTCCCATGTGGCACAATAAAAAAAATTAACTGTACTCAACTCTCCCTTTGTAGTGGGAACCTCTGTATCTGGGTTGTCGGGATTATACACTGTGGCCATGAAAGCTGCTGGAGCTAGCAGGCGAGTTTTTCAGCTCCTGGATCGTGTATCAACAATGACAAATTCAGGAAATAAGTGTCCTATTGGGTATGCTCATTTTATTTTATTTTTTCTAAATTGAAAATGAAATTTCGTCCTTTACTTTTGAAGGGGGTGATTTAGAATAGCATGTGGACTGGAAATCTTAATCTGAACTTGAGGGATTGTGAGGAGATTTAGATGCTTATGAATTATGTTCGACTCCAGACAACAAAGAAGGCTATCACTAGGACTTTTGGAAGTCCTGGACTATTCCCCATATTCTAGTTCCAGCATAACTTCATCTAGTATTGGCAAGGAGACTGATAAAAATTGCACACATTTATTAAGTAACGATCCCATGCTCATCACCTCGAGACGAGACGAGACGAGATTAGATGGTTCTTTAATGGCAGTTAGTGTTAGGTATTGAAATTTGTTGAGAATTAGGTTAGAATACGGATAGTTATGTCTGTTTGAACCATCAGAGACTATTGTTACTAGCAAGTAAGAATTGGTTCTTTCATCTTGCTTTATCTCATTAATTATTGAGATGACAGATTCTATTATTTTTATAAGAGTAAATATGAGTACTTGAAAAGAAGAGAACTGTTAGTTTTAATTTCCAGGAGCAGAATGATAGCTGTTGGTTATTTAATGCAGTGATCAAGATGGAGAAGTTGAGTTGGACGATATCTGGTTTGCATATCCTTCCCGCCCTAATCACACTGTGCTGAAGGTAATTTCTGTCTAAACTTGTAGTTATGTGGTGACAGGTTATGCAGTGTTATTGCAATATAAACAAGTTCCATGGGTACAGGGAATAACATTGAGATTGCAGCCTGGCTCAAAAGTAGCTCTCGTTGGTCCAAGTGGCGGTGGAAAAGTAATTTAGCTTCTTTTGCTTGATGCTTGTTTCTTCCTTACTGATTATAACAACAAATCTGAGATTTATTATGCGTTAAAAACCTACTAACATACTCCATGTTTCTTCCTTTGCCACAGACCACCATAGCAAACCTGATTGAAAGATTCTATGATCCTAATAAAGGCCAGATTCTGATAAATGGGGTTCCTCTGGCAGAGATATCCCATGAACATTTGCACAAAAGGGTAACAAGTCTACCTAATAATTAACTTTCTAACTCGAATGAAAGTTGAAAGGTTGTGTTACCAATGTATGGTCTGCTTCTGGATTGCAGATCAGTATTGTGAGCCAGGAGCCTATTCTTTTCAACTGCTCCATAGAGGAGAATATAGCCTACGGTTTAGATGGCAAAGTTGATAGCATTGATGTAGAAAATGCTGCTGTAAGAGCTTATGTCCTTTTGCCTTCTAGAAAACCTGTAGGGCTAAACCTGTTGTTTGACTTAAACTACTGAAATTGCAGAAAATGGCGAATGCACACGATTTCATATCAAACTTCCCTGAAAAGTATAAAACCCATGTCGGAGAACGTGGAGTAAGGCTGTCGGGCGGTCAGAAACAAAGAGTAGCTATAGCAAGAGCTCTTCTTATGAATCCAAGAATTCTCCTTTTGGATGAAGCCACAAGTGCTCTAGATGCTGAAAGTGAACACTTAGTACAGGTGTGTTGTGAATTCTTGTTGTTCGGTATTAGAAACTCAAAAGTAGCCTACCCTGTTTTCAGATTTCATATTTATCATCATGAATCTCATCAATGGCCGGGTTTTAGGATGCAATGGATTCTTTGATGAAAGGCAGGACCGTGCTCGTCATTGCGCATAGGCTATCCACCGTTAAGACAGCAGACACGGTGGCCGTTGTTTCTGGTGGTCAGATTGTTGAAAGCGGAACACACGAAGAGCTCCTTAGCAGGGATGGTGTCTACACTGCACTAGTGAGGAGGCAACTGCAAGATACAAAAACAACATAAGGCACAACATGATTGCATTTACATGACAGAAATTAGTTTTGCTTCAATGACTGATGGAAAGCTCATACTCTTTTCTTCCTACCACAAACTCAGAAAGCTACTGTTTTATTTAGTTCAGAGTTGTCCTTTGATAAAAGATGTTTGTGCCTTACATTTTTAGTGTTTACTAATGTTGAAGGATTTTTTATGCGCACAACGTTGGAGTTTCTTTTATTTTTAGTTCAACAGTTTCACTTTTTGATCGAAGTTAGTGGAGGATAAGTTTCTTCTCAATTTATAGTTTTGCTTAGCTTAAAAAAACAGGAAGGAAATTAAAGGTGTATGGTGATTTTTATAGTTCAATGGGACTCTCCATTATCATTTCAATAATAGTCAATTATTTATGGTTTCACAACAATCAATGAGGTAAGAAATAATATTAATAACAACTTGGTAATAATAACTTATATTATTTGGTCACATCTATTTATTTAAGATCACTAAAATCTTTTTTTAAAACGTTAAACATAGTTTTAAGACTTCTATTCTAATACACGCCAATACCTCATATGTTTCTAACCGTCCATCCACCAAACTCTTTCAATGCTCTAAATGAGCTTCTTTTATAGCCTGCCTACCTTTTCACAAACACCGTTTATGAATAATTTGAAAAATATGGTACTATATTTAATGATCTCTCCGATCTAAATCCAAATTATTTTCTTTAACAACATCATCTTCACATCTATCTATCTATATATATATTAAAGAAAAGAATTACTCTTGAATACACACGATCCACTTGAATAAAAAGAAAGTAATTTAAAAGGGATATGAAAAAAATAAATATGAATGTTGTATGGTAAAGAAAGAAGGGAGTTGGATATCCCAAAAGGGCCAAACTGGGAAGCCTTCAAAGTAATGTTGAGGTAGTTGGGTTTATGTTTACAGTTATGAACACTTTTTTGCCCTTTTGGAAGGCAACCACTTTGCAAACTTAAACTTGGAGCAAAGGCCCATAACTTTAATAAAGACACACATGCACCAACCAATCTATTTAGTGAAGTCCTATAGGGTTTCTAAAATTGGTCCAGGGGAGAAGCTTTTGAGCAATTGAATGATGTCTTAAGTCTGTTTAAATTTTTTTTTTTTTTAAAAAAGTGTTGCAATTATTTGAAAGAGGCGAATTATTTGTTGCTAGAAAACAATGGTAAGAAAGTATATGCATTATAGTTGATTCATCATGTGCAGCAAAAAGATGCTGTTGGATTCAGATGGCCTGGCAAACCAACTGCATCCTCCTCCTCCTCCTCCTTGCCAACTCAAGCCCTCTTCCCCAATTTCCCTTTTTTTTATTTCAACAAACTTCAACTTCAATCATTGATTTACAATTCCAACTAATTTCAATCTTCTTTTTCCTCTTATTTCCCTTTGAATCAATCTTTATCCTAACTTATTGTTGAACTAAAAGGGGGAAAAAAAGAAGTCAACTAAAAAAAAGTGACCTAAATTAATGTGCGAACCTTATTGCAACAAGGTGAACACGAACTTTTGTGTATAGTCAAAGACGAGAGAGAGAGATCCCATCATGCAGAATTCTCCTCTCTCTTGTACCCTAAAAAAAAAAAGAGTTCTCGATGAAATTATTGGTTATATATTAAGTTGTGGGGTTGAAAGCCCCCACCTCTGTTGGCCTACCTAATTCTTCCACTCCTTTGAGGAGCATCAACCAAATGATAGAGATTCCAAGAGACAAACAGAGAGCTTTGACAATGTCACCGTATATCAATATTAAAGGACCATAATACTCATTGCATTGTTCCATGGGAAATGGGTATTATTGTTTAGTTGGTGATGCCCTAATCTTTGTAACCCATCCCACATGCCATGCAAAACCTTTCTTCCATCTTCTCATCACATTTTCATGAGTTCAACTAACAATGTGAACAACGGGACAAAACCCAACTTTTTTTACTATTACAATTATTTTTCCCTAATTCAAAAGAATGAATGAAAAACAACATTATTTGTTGTATATTTCAATGAGCAAAGACTTATTTGAGGTTGTGAGGAGATGATGGCGCCCATGTCATGATGTCCTAACAACTTTCAATTATTTTCTAATAGTAAACTACAAAGCTCTCTCTCTAAATAAATATTATTGGTTTTCCTTGTTCTAAGTGTTCACATTTATTATTATTATCATCATAAAGAAATTCATGTCCAATTTCTTAAACACTTCCCAACCTAGTTGATATGCATGTCTCTCCTTATCGATTGGTAAGTTGAGATTATTTCACCTAATAAATTAAAATTCCAAGTTTTTTTTTTTTTTTTCTTTCCATTTTATTATTTTTGGAAATTAAGCTTTAATTTCTCGTCTAAAATGGATATATTAGGCATTGGTTTGGTTGAAATTGAAATATAAGCAAGTTGCTTAAATAAATAAAAACATCCAAAATATAAAGTTGAACACTTGGACCTACCCAAGCTCTCAAATTTATTATTAGGACCAATTGTTCATGTTGAAGTCATCTTGTTTTAATTAGTATCATCAGCTCCGGCTGTTTGAGGGAAGTAGCAACTTGAAACATGAAAGCGAGAGTTTGAGAAAGGAAAGAGGATACAAAGTAAAAATCCTTCTCTCTTCTCTCTTCTCTCTTCTCTCTCTCTCTCTCTCTCTCTCTCTAGGAGAGTACTGACAAGTTCACATGCACATATACACAGCTCTTGACCCACTCACATACCCATTCCAAGATAGGAAGCTGAAGAACATCTGACCCACATTTTCTCTCTCTCTTCCCCCACTCTCTCAATTTCCTCCTCTAAAAAGAATCCCAGGAAAAAAAGAAGAAGCTGTTTTGTTGCAATCCCCAATTGCGTTTGTTTGATTAGCTTCATTTTCCATGTTACTACCTCCAACCAAGTGCTTACATTTGTTCTTCTAAGATACTTGTTCACATCCCTTCATAAATCTGCACAACCTTGTCTTTCACCTCTCTCTTTCTATTTCTTCTTCGCTCGCCATTCCTGGTTCACCCATTGCCTCTCTCTGCTCCTGGATTCTTCTCCTTTGCTGCAAGGAATCGAGATTTGGGAAATTGGTAAGGAACCCAGAAGAGCATTTTGGGATTTGGGTGGAAATTTTTGTGGGATTGGGATTTCTTTTACATTGTGAGCTGATGATTGTGATTAATGGTGGTCCAGCTGGAAATTGCACTGTTTCTGAAGCTGTAATTAGGTGTAAATCTGATATTTCTGTCCTGTACGTACAACCCAAGAAGGAATCTGTATTTCGGTGGAGAATCTGTTGGGAGATGCTGTAACTCAAGGGGCATGGGCTTTCGAAGAATCTCTTTTGGGGTTTGGACTGAATAGAACTCAGGAGAATGTGGGGAAGAAAGGCTTTGTTCTTTTTGGATTGAAGGAGTGCTGGTTACAATATTTATTTCACTACGCATTATCTTGTTGTGTAGCCTTAGATGTGGGTTCTTTTTTGTTTTGGTATGTGGTTCTTTCTATGACTGAAGTGAGGGAAGGGCATAGTTTGTTGTGAAAGAGAAGAACCTGAAGATGGCTGCAAAGCTTCTGCATTCTTTAGCTGATGAAAATCCAGATCTGCAGAAGCAAATAGGATGCATGACTGGGATTTTGCAGTTGTTTGATCGTCAGCATATACTCAGTGGAAGACAATTGAGGCACAGGCGGCTTCCTCCTGGTATTTCACTATCTCAATTTGCTTTCGCTTATTGTGTCTGTTTGCCACAAAAACGTCAAGCAGCCTAAGCTTTGTTATATCTTGTTTCAATGCATAGTTCTTTTAAGAGTTGAAGATGCCACTTCTTTCTCTACATCGTTTCCTTTTCTTTTTTGTTTTGGGGACGGAGGAAATGAATTTAAGTTTGTGATTCTTTTGCTTTCTCTTCTGCGGCATCTCTGTAATTGGTGCTGTTTGGAGGAAAATACTTTGTAAATATGGGGATCCATATTCCTTGGTTTACAAACAAAACATATCATGCTCTTCATAAACATGTGTCTATATTTAGATTACTTCTGATTCAACCACTCCAAATGAGTTTTTTAATCATCTAATAATTTCAGCGTTATTATGTATTAATCCAGTGGTATGCAAATTGATATCATGCCAACTCTTTTTTTCAATCTTGTCTACTACAGGCACTTCTCATCTAAATATTGGCAACCCAGGGAAAGAATACAATGTCTTTCAGACAGAGGCAACTGTATGTCTCCTAATTACTCTGCCATTTTTTAAGCCTGCTACTTTACTAAATTGCATATATGTTTAAGCATTTAAGTTCTGTACAGAAAATTTGAGTTCATTCTGGATCGTAATCTATGAATCTTGTTCTTGTAGGACATGTCTCTAAATGAGAGTTCCAGTGACAAACAAAGGTTTAATAAAGATTTATCAAGAGCTTCTTTCTCCTCTTGCTCATCTTCCATGTCCTCTGGTGAGCACAACAAAACAGCTCAGTTGCAAGCTTCCTCCTTTGATCAGATACTTTTATCAAGAACGCCATTGAGAGATTCTGCACCAAACCAGTCAAATACCTCTCCCCGGGTGGGGAGGCAACCCCTTGATCTGCGAGATGTCGTGAAGGATTCTATGTATAGGGAAGCAAGAATGTTATCGGTCAAAACGTATACCAATGACGAAGCACGGAGTCGTTCTATGAAGCATAGAGACTCTCCAAGGCCTTTACAGCTATCCCAATCTACAGATGGGGCTTCTAAAGATGATACAAATTGGAAACAAAAGATGCCTGTTGATCTGAAGGAGTCCCTTTTGGTTCTTGCTAAACTTCGAGATGCACCATGGTATTACAATGAAGTCGGAGAACATGATAAACTGTCTCACGAAGTAAAAGATGGATTTTTGCAATCATTCTCTAGAGATGGTCCTCGGTTTTCTTATGATGGGAGAGAGGTCGAGCGATTATCCTTTGAATCACGAGATACCATTCGGTCAGCTCCGAAATTTAAAGACTTTCCAAGACTCTCATTGGACAGCAGGGAGAGTTCAATTCATGGTTCCAAATCTATGTTAAAATCAAACAAACTTTCAAAGAACTTGAATGGTAGTGATTGCTCAAGTGAAAAATCTATTGATCCACCACAACCGTCGGGATCTCGAAAGCATCCCCCCAGTGTTGTGGCAAAGTTAATGGGGTTGGAAGCACTTCCAGGCTCACCCTTGGCCAGTGATGCTCAGGTTAGACGTGACCCCTTCGTTAGCTCATTGGATGGCATAAGCTCAATGAGGCCAATTAGAACTCCTGACTCTCCTCGGAACACATTGAAAGGCCCAACTTCTCCACGATGGAAGAATCCTGATTTAGTAATGAAACCTATACCAAATTCAAAGTTTCCGGTAGAAGTTGCACCTTGGAGGCAGCAGGATGGAAGTAGAGCCTTTCACAAACCTGCTCTGAAGCACCTAAATGGATTAGCTGGATCGTCTAACCCCTTTCCTTCTGTTTATAGCGAAATTGAAAAAAGATTGGAAGACTTGGAGTTTAAACAATCAGGGAAAGATCTTAGAGCACTGAAACAGATCCTTGACGCTATGCAATCAAAGGGGCTCTTGGAGACTAGGAAGGAGGAGGAACCTTGTAACAGTGGAACTCAAAGAGAGAATGAATCAAAACGTGAGAGCAGTAGTGTTAATTGTAGGTTGATGAGCGAACGAAGTCGGCCAAATAACCAAAAGGATTCTTCCAGGAGTGGGGAATCTCCAATTGTGATCATGAAACCAGCAAAACTTGTGGAAAAATCTGGAATTCCAGCTTCATCAGTTATTCAGATGGATGGCCTTCCTGGTGTCCCTAAGCTTCAGAAAGCCCCGCATGGTAAAAAGAACTCCAGTGGTAACCGAGCAGTTAAAGATACATCTCCTGAAAATAGTGGGAGGGGCTCTGGTGCGAGTTCCACCAAAAAGAAAGAGAATGCAAAAAATCTAAGACCCCCGCATTCTTCTTCAAAGCCTCAACATTTGGCAACGGAAAACACCGTAAGTTCAATAAAAACCTCAGGGTCTGTGAGCCCAAGATTGCAGCAGAAGAAGGCTGAGCAAGACAAACGATCTCGACCGCCAACTCCTCCATCTGACACAAACAAAACTAAATGGAAATCCAACAGACAAGAAACTGATTCGGGCTCTCACGTTGGAAAATTGAGAATGAAATCTTCGCATGTGTCCCAAATGGATGACCAATTGAGTGAGATAAGTAATGAATCAAGAACTTTGAGCAACCAAGGAGACGACATATCTCAACTGTCTGACAGTAATTTATCCTTGGACTCAAAGACAGATATAGAAGTCACCAGCAGCGAACTTCCTACTGACATTAATGGTAGCCATGGTTTACAAATGAAGACTTCAAAGTACTCAGATTCACATTCAATGGAAAATGTAGGTGACCTTTTCATTTTCTTTTTGCTCTGCACTTACAGCAACTAATCTATAATACATTAAATTGTTTCAGAACTCAAATTTGAGTTTTGATTTTGTGGCTTGCAGGCAAAACTTGCTACTCCTGCTCTTGAACATCCTAGTCCGGTTTCCATTCTCGATTCCTCTATGTATAGAGACGAGGAGCCATCGCCATCTCCTGTTAAGCAGATATCAAAATCCCTCAAAGGTAAAACCAACAATCCTTTCGGAATCAATTTGAATATTTCACATTTTAGTCACTGTACCACCGTCCCACCGTCCCACATTTTCAAAAGTGAATATGAAGATGACATATTTTTAACAGGGGGTGGGAGGTAATTATTGATGATCAATCTTGAAATATGTCAGATTTAGAATGTAGGCCAGGATATTTTATGGTTTTATAATGTTCGGCAAATTCATTTTGTTGTGCTCCGGTGGGTGAAGCTTTATCATGATATCACTCTTAAGCCGCAGCATAGAAATTTAAGCTCAACTTTTCAATCCCATTCTCAAAGAGAGAGGAAGTTTCAATTTAATCCGTTCTAATACTTTGATGCATACCTTTCAGGCAATAGGGCTTTAGGCTCTGAAGATTGTGGTGAATATCAATGGAGTGCCACAGATAGCAGTGTGGAGCCTGGTCTTAGCATGGAAATCAACCGCAAGAAACTGCAAAACATCGACAACTTGGTTCAGAAGCTCAGGCGCCTGAACTCTCACTATGATGAAGCAAAAACAGATTACATTGCATCATTATGTGAGAATACTGATCCAGATAACAGATACATATCTGAAATATTGTTAGCTTCTGGCCTCTTACTCCGGGACCTAGGCTCGGGCCTGGCAACGTTTCAACTCCACCCTTCTGGTCATCCGATCAACCCTGAGTTATTCTTCGTTTTGGAGCAAACCAAGACGAGCAGTTTGGTAAGAAAGGATGAGTGCAGCTCTCTGAAAGTTGCAGATTCAAAACTGAAGCAGGAGAAATCTCATCGCAAACTCATTTTTGATGTTGTTAATGAGATTGTTGGCAGAAAGTTGTCTGTTGTTGCTGCATCACCAGAGCCCTGGACAACATCCAAAAAACTAGTAACTAAATCTATTAGTGCGCAAACGCTTCTGAAGGAGCTATGTGCCGAAATCAAACAGTTTCAAACCAAGACACCCAGTTGCAACTTGGATGATCAGGACGACGGTTTGAAAAACATGTTAATGGAGGATGTGTTGCAAAGATCTGAGAGTTGGACTGATTTCTTTGGCGACATCTCCAACGTCGTCTTAGACGTTGAAAGATTGATATTCAAAGACTTAGTTGACGAAATCGTATACGTTGAGGCTGCTCATTTACGCACGAAGTCAGGCAGACGAAGACAGTTGTTTACTTGACAGTTTCTTCTTTAACCTTTCCACATCTATCTGATTTTGCATTTCATAGTGATGGAACCTTCATTTTTCTTTTTCTTTTTTTCCTACAATACAGATAGATAGTGCTGTGAAGCGTTGTGACTAATGGTAAAGAAGTGTTGTAAAGATGGTGAACATGAACATCAACATTCTGATGAATCAATATATGTATGCATCTGATATTATTCTTTCTTCACCTCTCCCTTTTGCTTTCCTTCTGCTTCCTACAAACTGTCAAAAACATCTCCCATTATTTTTCTCAATCCAATTTTCTATTACCACGGAATTTGAATCAAAGCAGTAGCCTCAAGTCTTAACAACACAAGTAAATATAATCAATCCTCAGAATGAGCTTCTCTAATCATATCAAAACTTTCAAGATTCGATAAAAAAAAAAAAAAAATATATATATATATATATATATATATATATATATATATATATATATATATATTCTGCTTATCTATCTAAGGTGAGAAATTTTAATATAGTACCAAAGAAAAACGTCCGACAAAGCAGAAATTTGTATTTTTTGTAGTTAAATAAGGTACAGGAATGCGTGTAACAACAGCTGCCTCCGTAGCATAGTGGTAGTGCGTTCGCTTCGTAAGCGAAAGGTCGCGAGTTCGATCCTCGCCGGGGGCTATTTTAGTTTATATTTTGTTCCGCAAGTTTTGGTGACTCAATTCTTGGGCCTTTTTTTAATTCTTTGTCCATCAATTTTATATTTGTTTTAGAAATTCTCAACTGAAATGTTTAATTGTAAAATTGGTCTTTCAATTTAGTCTTCGAGTTTTTGAGTTAGAATATTATGTAAATAATTTAATAACATTTTATAAATAGTTATTATGTTTTAATAAAATTCTCACATATAATTTCTCACCTTTAAAATTTTATGAAATTTAAAAGGTTTTAGGTTAATGTTGGAGGGTATTAACAATATTTTGGTGACTAAAATACTAAAATTTGTAGTCTAAAAGCATTTTTGAAAGTTTAAAGTTATTATTAAAACTTTTAAAAATTAAATTTTTTTAAGGTATTAATTTAACTAGGAAATATAAAATCAATAAAAACTGAAAATTACATGTGTGCCAACTGCCAACTGCCAACCAAGTTTGCAGTATATAACCTTTCATACAAAAAAATCCTAAATCATTTCGCAAATTTGCATTTTTAAGGTGGAAGAATTTTGGGTTGTTCCCATCCCATCCCCTGCCCACCCCCCTCTCCCTCCCTCCATGGCCAAAGCTTCCTCCTCCCTCTTCCAAACCGTAAAGCGCTACATCAAGAAGCCATGGGAGATCACCGGCCCTTGTGCAGATCCAGAGTACAGATCTGCCGTCCCCAGCGCCTTAGAGTACAGGGTCTTTTGCCCCGCCACTACTAAGCAGAAACCCATTGTCCCCACCTCCAATCCCGAAACCGTCTTCGACATTAAGTATTACAGCCGCGACCAGCGTCGCAATCGCCCTCCAATTCGACGCACCATCCTCAAGAAACCTGACATCGAGCAGATGATGAAGGAGACTAAGTTCGACCCTGCCGACTTCCCCAAAGTTTATCTTACTGCCGCAATCGAGGAGGATATTAATGCCCGTGGAGGTGGTTATCAGAAGCAGTGAGGTGAGTCTTTTTCTCTCCGACGACCGGCTTGGTGTGTGGCGATCTTTGGGTTTAGGTTTTTCTCTCCGTATGCATTCCCTTGCTGTTCCGTTCTTCAAGGGGTTGACTGGTTCCATCTTCCCCAATTGCATAAGTTGTGCATTTGCTGTTGGTGTCAAATCATTCTTCTTGTTTAAAATGGCATAGGTTCTTTTACAGCTTATTGTCGATGCAGATGGTAAGAAGGCTGTGTTAGAGCAAGACGACTCTCACACGGGTAAGATATTGTCCACTTTGAGTATAAGCTCTTGCTTGGTGCTTCCCAAAAGACCTCAGCCCAATGGAGATAATATTACTTGATATTAAACCTATGATCATTCCTTAAGTTAATCGATGTGGGACTTTCATCATCCAACACCTCCCTTCGAACAAAGTACACCTCCCTTTAATCGAGGCTTGACTTCTTTTTCTTTTGGAGTCTTAGTCATTTTTTACTATGCCTTCGAGGAGGCTCGACTCCTTTTCTTTTGGAGTCCTTTGTTCGACATTTGAGGATTTACTAATCTATTGGCACGACTAAGTTTAGAGCATGACTCTGATACCATGTTAGACGAACACGACTCTCCACAATGGTATGATATTGTCCACTTTGAGTATCACGGCTTTGCTTTGAGCTTCCCCAAAAGACTTCATGCCAATGGAGAGAGTATTCTTTGATTCCCATGATCATTCTCTAAATTAGCCGATGTGGGACTTGGCACGAATAAGTTTAGAGCATGGTTCTGATACCATGTTAGATGAACACGACTCTCCACAATGGTATGATATTGTCCACTTTGAGCATAAGTTCTCACGGCTTTGCTTTGAGCTTCCCCAAAAGGCTTCATGTCAATGGAGAGAGTATTCTTTGATTATAAACTCATGATCATTCCCTAAATTATCCAATGTGGGACTTGAGACGACTAAGTTTAGAGCATGGCTCTGATACCATGTTAGACGAACACGACTCTCTACAATGGTATGATATTGTCCACTTTGAGCATAAGCTCTCACGGCTTTGCTTTGAGCTTCCCCAAAAGGCTTCATGCCAATGGAGAGAATATTCTTTGATTATAAACCCATGATCATTCCCTAAATTAGCCGAGGTGGGACTTTCATCATCCAATACTAGGAAGTGCTTTTAGCCTTATGACTCTTTTCTTTTGATCTTATAGGATTTGGCTTCCATTCCTGGGTTGTTCTTTGGAAATATGCGATGTATTCAAATTAGATTCACGAAAATTCTACTATAATTGTATTATATGTGTTTCATGAAGTTCTTCGGGTTAGTGATGTCCACTACCTTCGCTGAAAGTCTGGTTGAAGAAGGAAGCTATGACCTTTCTTAATTAATTGAACAATCTCATGTGAAGTTGTAGGAATTCTGCGTGGATGTTGTCCTGTTCCGTATAGAAATATGGCTATTCATTGCCAGGCAGGCAGGGTGATGTTCAATGATGACTGCATATTAGTTTTACTTCGATTTAATGCATACTTTACTCCATGCACTCAAGTGGATAGCATTCAGCTTCCATCATTATTGTCGTGCCGAATATTAGTTTTGGTCGTGGGAGGATTGGGGGAGGGGAACAAGTGGTTCTGTTAAGATACTGTGGCTGCACTTCCTTTAGCAGCCAATTCCATACAAATTTTAGAATATTAAGCTTTGATGGTGGTTGTGTACAAAGCGTTTTGTCTGTATAAAGATTTTTAATTGGAAGCAACTTTGAATTATAGAATTTTCCCTATGAAGAACACTAGTGGAGAAAAATGTGATACCGAGCTTTTATTAAAATTTTATGCTCGTCTTTTCATCATCTGGTTGCTTGTATGTGGTAGTGAAGTGCCATGGAGGATGTGGTTGAGGCATGTAAGATGGACTTTATTATAGATACTCTATACGCACATTTTCTTGGTCTTTGTTATGCCGCGTTTCTCTGTAAAATATGTCCATTCGTGCAATATGTATTGCATTTCTTTTGGATGGTGGAGAATAACTTTCCTTTTTTCTTATTTTTAAGTGTCTTTAAATGCAGATTAGCATAAGACATAAGCTTAGGTTTCAGAGAATGGCACATCTTGTTTATGAAGGACATCTTGATATCAATATTCTATTTCATTAAGAACACAAATGTGATCTTGTGAATTAATTTTATGAACTAAAATGACTTTTGAGTAATGCTATTGTTTTTCATGATAGTATGTGCCAGTTTTCTGACATAAATGAGTTCTTCTTTCATCAGGTTTGATGGGTTCTTATAAGATGTTCATGGCCTACTTGCTGCGGCATGGATTCTTTCCTTCTTTACTATCTTCTGCGTAACTTTTGTTACTGTTATTCTCACCATTCTTATCCCAAGAGTTGTAGTACTAGTGGTTGTCTAATAATTGTCAACTTGGTTGCAGATTCCTGTAAATGACCATTAATAACTTCGGAAATTTTACCAGGTTTGTTGTTCTTTGGGAAATGTTTTCTCCAGCTTGTATTCTTCTACTCTGCCTCTCTTTCAGTTTCAACCTGAGAGTGGATTAAGTTGGCATAATTTGTAGCCCAGCCTATACAATAATACAAGACTTGGGATTTGCCACCAGTAAAGTATACCCCCTCGAATTCCTTTTTTTTTTTTTTTTTTTTTTGTCTCTTCTTCTGTTATGTGTTTGTACTTCAGTCATGTCAAATTGTTGGTGAGACACACATCGGTTGGAGAGGGGAATGAAGCATTCTTTATAAGGGTGGAGAGGACCTCTCCCTAGCAGACACGTTTTAAATCTTGAGGGAAATCTTGGAAGGAAAAGCTCAAAGAGAACGGTATTTGCTAGCGATGGGCTTGGATTGTTACAAATGATATTAGAGCTAGGCCCCAAGCAGTGTACCTGTGAGGAGGTTGAGCCCCAAAGGAGATGGACACCAAGCAGTGTGCCAGCAAGGACGTTGGATCCCGAAGAGGGTGATTGGGGGGTCCGACAACATTTGGAGAGAGGAATGAGTGTCAGTAAGGACGCTAGGCTCCGAAGGGGTGGATTGTGAGATCCCACATCGGTTAGAGGGGAACGAATTATTCTTTATAAGGGTGTGAAAACCTCTCCCCCAATAAACGCATTTTAAAACCTTGAGGAGAAGCCTAGAAGGGAAAACCTAAGGAGAATGGTATTTGCTAGCCGCGAGATTAGGTTGTTACACTTTTGCATTATGTGAAAAAAAAAAAATTATCTTTGAATAGTTTGTCTCTTGGGTCAATTTTCATAGGGGTACCATTGACAATTTTTTTTTCATTTCTCAAAAGATGTTCCAAAAGTTTTTTTCCTTCTTCGTTCTTGTCTCTTATTATATTCACTAGAGATTATACTGAAGTTAAAGTTGGGAGAAAAAAAAATTTGTGGCGATATATATAAGACCTCACAAACCAAACCTCTCAAGACCCTGATTGTGCCACTAAAAATTAGTTATGCTCCATGTTCTATTTTTATGATAATACAAGAATGGCTCAACAACCATAAAAACTGCTTGTTCTATTTTTATGATAATACAAGAATGGCTCAACAACCATAAAAACTGCTTTCTCATTTTAGTATTCAATGTTTACAACTCAACCCTCTCTCGTGAATACTTTAATAAGGTCTTTTGCGTTGATTTTATTCAAATTTGATAATTTAACGATAACTTTAGTCAATTGTCAAACAAGTGTCATTGAAAGGTTTAGAAAAACTTCTTTCTAATTTTATTCTCCTACTATATTTACTAAAGATTGTATTATAAAGATGCATCCTCACACCGTTTATCTAATCTTTCTACTCCTCGCACATACAACGTTATGCAATAGGCCAAGGAGTAAAAACTTGAAGTTGGCACGAGCATGCAAACTCATGTACTGCATCATTTCTTGTAAACTAAACATATCGTCTATCCTCTTAAACTACTTTTGACAACAAACATTGACCCTCCCATCTAAACTAGTGGTAGATTCTTGTTCTCACTTATACATACGCCTCCTTTAATTTTCAGACTATCATATCAACAATCCCAGTAAGTACACTGCAGTTCTAGAAACTAGATGGAAGTTTGAGGGATTCACAGAATTTTGAAGGGCATAAAAAGAGGAAAGAACTTGAATCAATTCTCAGCTACTGCTAGATAACAGAAAAATAACCTCCAGATAACAAATTGTACCTGATTAAATTGGCGTTTTACGAATCGAGGCACAAAAGTTGCCGGACGATATCATCACCAGTTTTTCTAATTAGAAAACTTCGCGATCAACTTGTCAACATGGAGGACGATATCATCGATCCGAGGTCGAACTGCAGCCTGCGGCTGAAGCATCCATTTTATAAACTGATGGAGAGCATCAGGATATGGAGGATTAGGTCCTGCTGGCCATTTGATTTGTGCATTTACAATTGCCAATTGAAGGCTTCCACCAGATTCTCCAAGTGCATACTCAAATGGAGATACCCCATACCTAATCATGAGAAGTTACCCAGTAAATTTTAGTTTATATATGAATGATGTGGTGAAATTTGATGCACTACATCCAAATAACTAACCATTTGAGATCACATGGTAGCATTTGGCTCAGTTTCTTCCTAGATTATAACTATTTCATAAGCTAACCCACATTTAAATGGTACTTTTCATATTTGGTTCAGGCCGTGAAGTTACTGTGCATTTAACTAAAGGCTTGTTGGTGAGAAATGGCAGTTTTGTTTTCTATGATCGCCACTAGCAGATTTGTTTTCTCATCATTGTATGAGCATACAATCGTATTCTCCAAAAAATTGAGATGATTTCAATGAACTCCAAGGAAAATTATTACTACTCACATTATTGCATACAAAGTACATCCCAGTGACCAGATATCAGTCCTCTCATCAATGTCTGCATGGCTTGGACAATCCCATAGCTCTGGTGCTCGGAAAGGTGCTGAACAATGCTCAGATGCCCATTCCTATAAAACAAATGAGATTAAGTTCATTAAATTTAGTGTGGAATTTTACTGTGAAATTAAGGGTAATGACGTCTGAAGATCTATTAGTTCTCTTGCAAGAAACCCATAAAGAACTATATTGTATAGTTATTGCTGCAGAATACGAGAAGACCCTGTTAATAGTAATTATTAATTAGTATGGGAAAAGAAAGAAGTAGAATCAATAACCTGCAATTGGAGTGCCTCCGAACGAGAATGAATTTCCCTTCTAGCAGGTCGAGCACTGCCAAAATCCATCAATATTGCATGAGGTGACTTTCCTTTTCTATGAGTTAAAAGAACATTGCCAGGCTTCACATCATTGTGTGCATAAGGAGGCTCACTACTGTGCATATGCTTAAGCCCTGCACAGAGCTGCAGAAGGATTTTTTTTTTTTTAAATGAACTGGTTTTAAGAAAATTCGTGAAAATTTAACCAACTATGACAGGGATGAGGATAAGTAGGAACGTTCCATGGTAACTTCAACATCACTTAGAGCAAAGGCACCATTTACAGCGTTCAGAATTTACTCCTTTAGGTAAAGGCACCATTTACCTGGCGAAATATTTCCAGGACATCCACAGTAGAAAAGAATTCCTTCTTAGCCTTCATGGTCTGGGCATTGTCCAGTAATGTTCCATCCAAGTGAACTGGAAATAATAAGTAGGCTTCATGTTTTACAGATCCTTCAGTAGATGACTATCCCATAACAAAAGAAAAAAGGGTCAATGGCAATACTATACTAGAGGTTAAGGATAGTTGATCGCAATTATTTACTTGAACCAGAAGCATAAGTGATAATGTCTACACTAACTCAAAAACATATAATCATAAGAGTCAGAAAGTAAACCTTTTAAACTAAAAAGAATGTTGACAAAACCTTTTAAACTAAAAAGAATGTTGACTTTTCAGCAGCAGAACAAGTTTTGAGTTTCATTAGACAATGCAACATTGTAATGACAGGTGAAGTCCAAAAGTTTGCATTTAGAAAAGATACTAGATTTGCTAACCAATATTAATCGATCCATCCAACCCTAGTCCACACAAGAAGTGTAGAAGATAAACTTTTTGTTCTATTAATTGAAAGCAAGATACTAACGTCTGCCAGGAGGATGTCCCTTTATAGGAGTTCCTTTCACTTCCTACTTCGACAAGGATATTATGATGCCATATCAAATTTTTTTTGACATAAGTAGCAATCTACAACCTTCAAAACTGGTAGGAACGAAGAGATCAAAAGATTTAAAACTATGAAATTACTTCTATAATTGGATATGAAAAGTTTCAAGAGCTATAGATGTGCAGATGCCCTATGCATGAGTGTTAGCACATAATCTCCAATGAAAAGCTCACATTCAGATATGAGACAAGATGAACCAAAGTTTCATTATTGCTGTTTGACACTAAAACTAGTAGCCAAAGTCGTGTAACACCACAGAAAGTAGAAATTCATCTAAGAGAATACAATTACTCGTAACTCAAAGCAGACATAGCAAAACCATCTCCAGCCACTACCTTAACTGCAATTATAGCATGGTCAAGAAGTGGAAGTAGATTGGGATGACTAAAAAGCGACGAAACACGTATCTCCTCCCTCACCAGCTCCAATTGTTCACTGCTCTGAATCAGTACCTTTTTTAAAGCATAGGTGCCATCACCTACAGAAGAATCGAACTCATTGGGCAGAAAGCAAAAACTAAAAATCAACAACAAAGAGCAAGAGACAACATTGGAACCCAGTGACCGCAAAAATTGCTCATATCTTTAGACAAATTCAAAACACCCAACACCGAACCCAAATTTAAATCGCTGAGAATCAAAGTGAAGCATTTCTAGGTCCATTTCAGAAGGGCCCAAATCAGACAACGCAATGAGGGATTCAAAAAACACAGATTAAGGAAAGGAAGCAGACCAGAAAGACGAGATGGGTCCTTCAATTTCTTGGCGAGACCTCCGCCAGAGGCTGAAGACGAGTCGGAAATAACCTCTTTGACCAAAAACACAAAGGCAAACCCACCTTCTCCGAGCTGCCTCACGATCCTAAACCGATTCTCGTTGATCCAAATGTCTCCGCCGCCATTGACAGCATCGTACAGAGCATTCAAGCCAGAAAAGGAGCAGCCCATTTCACCCTTTAGCGAGAGGAAAGCATACAGATTCAGAAGGGTTGAAAATTCTTTGAATCTATGGATGGAGTAATGAAATCAAGGCAGATTGAAAACCTGACTTTGGGTAAATTGAAAAGGATCGGGAACTGAAAGTGCGATTTACGTTACACTAAAATATATACATTCGCCCTGAAGCTTTGCAGGAGGGTTGCTTGACCTGTGGGAGCAGAGACTTGTTGGGTGTGTCGCGCTATTACATGGATTCACTGCGGCTTTTGGCACACGCAACGCAACCACTGCCCGCCCATATTCCCACAAAATTATTTTTCCCTTGTAGCACAGAACATGTTCTTGAACTTCTTTCGCCTCTTTTTCTTTTCTTTTGTTTTTTTTTTCTTTCTTTTCTTTTTTATTAAATTCCAAGTCTCTCCTTTTAAAAATATTCATATTCTATTTGTATGTTATAGGGTTAAATTCAAAATACTAAAAGTCAATTTAAATCTTATGTCCAATTGTTTCGAGGAAAAAGGCCATTACACATAATTAAAGAATAATTTCAAATATAGTTCGTCACTACGGATGGGATTCCAGCGATGTCATATCCATTAAAAGGATTATAATTTGAATCGTATACATACACTATCTTCGTAAAAACTAGTCCACAAATGGCACGGCAATAGAAATTGACGAACAGATTAAGAATTGAAAACTCGAATTGGACCCGACGTCTAATTTTAGAGAAATTTAATCCAACTGCAAGGTCCTTTAAACCATTGCTTCAAAGAGGTGGTTTGGACCGTCCATTAGATACACATGGCTGAATATCAAATGATGCAGCATTTATCTAAGTTCTTGCAACAAATAATTGATTCCACTACTTAATAAGGCTATGTTCTCTGGCCAATTCTATTGAATCACTCAGTTTCTTACAAGAATATCAATCCACCGACTGGATTCTGCGCAATCTGAGAAACTAAGAACGTTCAAACGTGACTACTGGACTAGATGGAAAATATCAACGGAGATAGAAGGTTGCAGTAGAAATGGCATAGGCCAATCAAATTTTAAGTGAAACAGAGTACACTACTAACCAATTCGCAGAAGAAAGCTACAGGTACATTGAGGGTAAGTTAGAGAACAATGGCTTTTACCCTTCAGAAAACACTACTTGTAAGTTCCGACACTTCTGCTACAACTTGGTCAAACTCAGCCTTGAGTTTCTCTTGTTCAGTTGATCCAAGCTCCCCTTTGTTTGGCTTAGTTTGTATCAGAACACAGCATGTTGGCCTCTTGGTCGACCCGGCATTGGCAAGATCCTGAAGAACACACGTGATTAAACTCCTTTTGTTATTATCACAAGGAACGGATAATCATGGCAAATTGTGGTCGAGAAAACTTATAAGGTGCTATGGAAATTGAATCATGTCAAACTTAAACACAAGTAACAATGACATAGTATAAGGATAAAATTAACAACTGATCCACGAGCAATGAACAAATAGGTAGCCATCACTTCTCTCCTTTCTCAACTACTTTGCATATCACACCAAAAACTAAAAAGCAGACATTCCCATAGATTAGAACATGAACGATCACTTACTTCCTTGGAAGGAACATATACGTAGCGAATGTCTGCCTCTTCACATAAGATTGGAACATGAGTGATCACATCAATGGGGGATATGTTTCCAGCTATTACACAAAACCTGCATTGTATAAAACAAGAGGGCAAAGCAATTAAAAATACCATACAGTAGAAGGAATTTAAGGTATTACATACGAAGTATAATGTTGTAAAGCTTCTCTTGATTTTAATCCATCCAAAAACTTAGCATAATGTACCTAAAAAAAGCCATTGGAAATATATTGTCCATGTAACAAACAAATCCATATCACAGCTACTATACTCAATGGTATGACATTCAGTATTCTTCCTTCCTTGCCTATTTGCAAGACCCACATTCCCATTGTTATATCTTTAGCATAATACAAATCCCCAATAGGCTAAAAGTAAGATTAAAAAAAAACATAGCGGAAATTACCCTTTTTGTCCGCGCCTTATGCTTTTGACCACCTCCTTCACCCCCCGCTTCAAGCACTTGTATTCAGCAGCTGAAAGAACAAGAACGCAACTTATGTATATTTAATATAAAAATCACATTTATGAAGCAAGAAAATGAAAGGACAGAAACCAGGCCATACAAAGAACGATGCCAAAATGAATATTAACGAGTACAAACCAAATAAAATCAATCCCCTTATGCGGACACTCATTCGCTGCTTTCGAATACAATAACTTATACTTTATTATGAAATGGCATAAAAGGCACCGACACGATCGTGATTAAATGAGCTAAGCTTAGCCAAGCAAGAAACATAAATATATCACTCTGGTTTCATTACCAGTTTACAGATACAAGGAGTAATCCCCATGGAATGACGGCAAAAGAAATAATAAAAGTAATTCGAGCTCAAAATTGGTACAAACAAGCAGCAAGGCCTCCAATACACATCGAGAAAAGAGATGGAATACCTTTACGAACAAGCTTTAGGGTGCGCTTGCAGAGCTTCTTGCCGGCAAGGGGTTTAGCAATTGGTGCAAGAGCCAACAGCTTCTTCTTCTCCTTTTCTTTGTCCTTCAGATGCGACTTCTCTGCTTCGCTGTCACTCCCCATTGGGTTGGATGAAATAGAACTGCCGGAGCAAAGAGGGATTTGTGAGGAGGACGTATATGGGCGTCTGCTCGGGATTATGGCTACTGCCCCATCTTTATTACTAGGGTTTAAGAGGGGGAGACTCCGTGCGAAACCAGTCCCCACGTGTAAAGCTTTCGCACGCTTTAGCCCAATGATATTCTTCTCATGGACCCGATTGGTTGGGCTTTAAAAGGCCCAATAAGAGTGGGTTGTTGGGGCTGAGAAGATTTGGGTATACACATTATGGCCTTTTCTTAAAAATTAAATTAAATTAAATTACATTTTATAATTGCTTTCTCCACCATTCTATAATTTATATTATTTTTAAAAAAGAAAAATAAAAAAACAAAGAGGCATGCACTCTCAAAAGCCCATTTTGCCAACTCAACATTCTTATATAAATAAGACTCGTGCACTCTCGAAAGTCTTTCTAACTTCTTTACTCCAAAGCTTTTGGTAAAAAGCACACGCAACTCCCAAGTTTCACGTCAACTATAATTGTATAATTATATATCATCCCATTTCTCTTACAATAAATCCAGATGTTAGTTCTCTTTATGTATTTTCCTTCACACTTTTCAAAACTTATATAGTAGGGAGGGGTTTCCACGCCCTTATAAATAATGGTTCGTTCTCCTCCCCAACCGATGTGGATCTCACAATTAATCCTTTCATAGTCTAGCGTCTTCGCTGACACTCGTTCCCTTCTCTAATCGATGTGGGACCCCCTCAATCCTCCTCCTCTCCCTTTTGGGCTCAGCCTCTTCGCTGGCATGTCGCCCAGTGTCTGGCTTTGATACCATTATAACAACTCAAGCCTACTGCTAGCAGATATTGTCCTCTTTGGACATTTTTTCAATGTTTTTAAAATGTGCCTGTTAGGGAGAGATTTCCACACCTTTATAAATAATGTTTGGTTCCCCTCTCCAACTAATATAGAATCTTACCTAAATATCCATACATCGAAGAATTAGGTTAATGATCGTAAATCTATTATACATGTGACAATATATCTTCTTATAAAAATAAATTTTATGCAAAATGGTTGAAAATGTTGTTGAAAGCGACATACTTTCTCAGTAGGCAATCAGAATTAAAAATAATAATAACAGCACATATCTATTGTGAAATCCTGTCAGATTTGGGTGTTTTGTTTTGATGTGGACAACAATAATAATATTAGAAGTAGTAAGAATAATGTAATGTTTGGACAAGATTTCATCCCATCGAATCACTAACTAGGAAGTGGGATTTGTGGACTATCCCATGCCTTACTATTTATTAATTAATTCATTCAACATCAATCATTTTCACCTTCTTTTCCACCTAAATCATATACAACTAAATTCCTTAATTTTTCTTTCTTTCCCTCTAGTCTCGTGTCGTTCTTGGCTTGTTTTGTTGCCCTAATAATAATAATAATAATCATAACAATAGTGTAATGGTTGAACAAGATTTCATCCCATCAAATCACTAACTAGGAAGTGGGGTTTGGGGACTATCCCATGCCATATTATTCATTCATTCATTCCTCCCTACAACAACAACAACAGTGATTGAATTAATAGTATTTACGTGGAAGGAGAAGGGAGAGAAGTATGTGAACAAAACAAAGTTTTTGGTGGGGGAGGTTGATATCTCAAAGGGGAACGGAAGAAGAAGAAGACTTGTGGGCGACCAACATGAACATCAACCAGAAGATTAAGTAAATGAGGAAGATGATGATCTGAAAATATGAGGTATATGGAATTGCAGTGGCGATGAACAACGCCGTGACCCCCAAAACCCCGCCCACACAGTACAGAATCCGCGACACTCTTTTCAAAAGGGACTTGGTCATCTTCCCAAACGCCACAAAACCAAAACACAGCAACAGAGTGATTGATAGAAAGTTAAACACGCGAGGCAGTTTCTTTTCTATCTGCACGGATACCGTAGCGATGGCTATGGCCGACGACACGCAGAATGCCACTATCATCTCCTTCCATTCCTCCACCATCTCTGCAGCTGCCACCGCCGCCTCCGATTGCCCTCCGCCGCCGCCACCTTCTACTCCATCCTCTAACTCCCACAACCGACGTGCTTTAATGCAATTTTCGAACCAACGCATCTTCTCTCTCTTCTCTTTCTAGTTAGGATCAGTTT
Source organism: Cucurbita pepo subsp. pepo (assembly GCF_057944985.1). NCBI lineage: Eukaryota > Viridiplantae > Streptophyta > Magnoliopsida > Cucurbitales > Cucurbitaceae > Cucurbita > Cucurbita pepo. The sequence continues at coordinate 14,582,116 of NC_141806.1, read as the reverse complement.
CCTGTTCTAGACTGAAATATAAATGTAAGACGGAGCTCCTCCATGCGACCATTTATAGAGCTATCACATGCTTTATACGAAGTGGTTCTAAGCGTGTTATTGTTATTATTATTATTTTATTTTCATACCATGATTTACTTTCAGTCGATATCTCTCTTTTAAATAATATATTTTTCTTTTTTAAAACTATTTTTTAGGTATACACTCTTCCACCATATTTTATCTTTGGAGTTTGTAAATGTAAATGATGTGCATTATGTAAGAATCCTCCAAATTTAAATAGTTATAGATGATATTATAATTTAGGTTTTTTTTTTTTTGTAGACTTTTGACATAAAAGAATTAGAATTAGGGTATCTAATCGATGTGGGATCTCACAATCACACTCGGTCACCATTCTAAAAGGCTCATAGCAATGGATATGTATTTTTTACTTATAAATCCATGGTCATTCCCTAAATTAGCCTAATAATCCTCAACAATTCTCCCCTCAAACAAAGTCCACTATAAGTCTCTCTTGAGGCTTATGGAGCTCTCAAACATCCTCCCCTTAATCAAGACTCGACTCCTTTTTCTAAAGCCCTCGAACAAAATACACTATTTATTCGACACTTTAGCCACTTTGACTACACCTTCGAAGCTTACAATTTTTTATTCAATATTTGATAATCCTATTGTCACAGCTAAATTTAGGACATTTAGGGCATGCGTGTGATACCATGTTAAAAGAAGACCTCAACAACCATGTCATGTTATAGTTGACGAGATGCTAGAGTTATGTGTGTGTGTGTGAGTGATTGTTTAGAGAAAATGGAGGCGATGATGTGTGAGAAAGTATACGAACTTTGAGCAAGCATTATCGAAGCGTGGCAATAAAATGATTAGTTTAGTTAGATATTGGACGTTAGAGTTGGCAAAGTTGGAAGTTTCAGAGATTAAAGTGCAGGCAATAATTTGAATAAAGTTTAATTTATGGTGTGAGTAATACCCTTTTCCAGAATTCCAGGCCATAAAGAGCTTACCATATGCAGCTGCTCTCTCATTTCCTCCACTTCTTTCTTAGTCATCTTTCTAAACCGCAAAATCCAAACCCACTATTATATATATATATACATATATATGAATTGAGTGGTAGTACCAAAACAAAAGGCAGGGGGATTCATCATCTCCAACTCTATATACCCTATAAACAATGACTCCCTCAAGCCTTTCCTCGAAGATTTACAATTTTAGGAGTTGGGGGCCTGGAAAAGTTTTGTAAAAAAGCAATTCCAAAACAAGAGAAAAGGTTATATTCCTTAGCAGACCAAACCACTTGATCACCTCATTAAAATATATAAAGTATACATGTTTTGGAATTTATGGAGATGGTTACATGCATCGTTGCTCACTTTTCTGAGTGCCCAACAAAAGGACAAACTATGTTCTTAATCCAATTATTGCTATATATATATATATATATATATATATATATATATATATATATATATACACACATTTAATGGAGCGAATCAGATCATAGATTTTAAACGATCCAACAATTTTAAATCTTTAAGATAATATCTTATTAGTAGTAATTGATTTGATTTCAACCAGGTTTCATTGGGTTTGATTTTATTTGGGTCTTAACCGATTTAGAATGTAGGGATATCTTCAAAATATTAAGCGATGGGAATGAATATATGGCATTGATATATGGGAAGCATTATAATACCCCTACATTCTTCTATATATATCTTTCGCGACTAAGACATGACTACGCTACCTATTTATCTCTTCTAAATTTCCAACAAGTTTAGTAGAACAAAATAAGTTTAGTAGACCAAAATAATGAAATAATTAGAGACAGTTACTGTGTCAGTTATTCTTTGGAGGATGAGGTTTAGCGACAGAATAGTCAGCATTAAAAGATACAAGGGTAGATGTTTTGGTATGAAGTAGATGTGGAGCATGATTGAAACCTCTTCTGTGAATCAAGTTTTGATAATGCTGTCGAAAGAAACGATTGAATCCCAGATCTTGTTTATCCACCACCTCTCTTGCCTTTTGTGTTTCAAACCGGGTTTTAAGAGGAGGATAGGTTCTTCCGTATGCAACCCCAGCTACACAAGAACAAACCATTACAAGAAAAATAAACTTTGCGTGAGAAGCTAATGATGCTACAAAAACAAGATATAAGAAGAGGAGAAAAATAGTGATGAAGAAATGGAGGTTGAATCACCTTGATCTTGGATGGAATGAAGGTAAAACAAAGCCACCAAAATGATAAGGAGGCTTGTTATTGTAGACGCCATGGCCAACTGAAAAAGATAAGGAGGCTTGTTATATGTATATATATATATAAGAAGAAGAACAAATTTGAGAAGGCTTTACATTTCGGGAGTTGTGAAGGGGACACCCTCTTGAAATCTTCCCTTTACTTGTTACCAAACTTCTCTATTTATATTCATTTACATAATAGAAAAATATGGTAAATAACGACTCATATGGAAACAACATTAAAAATGAAATAATAATAAATAAAAAAAATATATTTGCCTTTAATAAAAATGTAAATATGGTAAAGGGTTAAAAATGAAACGATAATAAATAAATAAAATATATTTGTCTTTAATAAAAATATAAATATATGATAAGATATTTGTCTTGAATGGCAACTATCCTTAATAACTCCAACCAAAATAGAATGGGTTTATATTAACAAAAAAAACACATTGGTCGTAATGTAATGGCCGGTGTCGGATGGATAGAAAAAGCAAAATAAATAAAAATAATAAATACATTGGCTCAGCACGTTTTCTTATAGCACTGTCGGTAAATGCTTTGTAAATTGTAATTTACCAAGTTTCAATTTCAACTGCTCTTCTTTTATTTTTTTTTTTACTTTCTCACTTTTCGATAACAAATTTCATTTCTTTATGTTTACTTTGTCCGCGGAAGACTTTTGGATCTTTCTATTTTAACTTTTTACCTAATCACACACTCCACGTTTAGTTTAGTTTAGATTGCGGATTATAGATTTATAAACTTATAAATTGTGAATGTAAATAGTTATTTACCTTTGGGATTCGGTACAATCACAAAACTATTGTTTCTCCTTTAACAAACATCATCACATGGAACTTCCTATCGGAATTTGTACAATTATATTTAATAAATTATTTTTTAATTTCAAATAATATTACTTTTCATTTCTTTCCAACATTTCAAAACTATCTATCTACTCTAAAGTTTATTAAAAGTTTGAAGGTTGAGCTCAATTTGTTACATGTAACTTAACGTTAGTTTTAAAACATTTGCTCGTATACCATAACCCGATTCAGGTGGAGCTGTGTCTGTCATCTACGTGGTTCAGCTGCTACTATACCATAACCGGATTCAGTTTACCAAAATTTGACAAAATCAAACATAAAGCAGTTCTCATAAATGAGTGTGAGTGTGGCCCATAAATCCACGCCTAAACGGTGGTGCTGGTAAACGTAAAGGTGGTGGAACAAGTGCAAGAACCACACATCGTTGTTTTAGACATCCGTGGCCATATAAGAGCATTGCGTGAGAATTGGGGTGGGTTCCTCAAATATGTGTATTATTTTGAGTTCTACCATTATGGATGGATCACGTAAGGAAAAGGAAGGGAGAGTGGGGGGGGAGATTGTAGTACGGGTCCACGCCACACGTGACAAAGGGTCGAGACGATGTGTTGTGAGGAGCTTGGGGTAAGAGAACAGAAGCCTAACCCAATCGGAATGGCAGCACGTGGGTAAGAAGGAGGGGGGCAGGGCAGACAGGGATGGGGACACGTGACAAAACTGCCATATCACGTGCCATTCAAACCGAACTACACACTAAACTACCGTGTTGGGTGCTGTCACTTCATAGTTCCTCACACATCTTCACACCTCAAACAAATTTTATAAATATATATACATAGATTGAATGTATGGGCAGGAGAATGGAAGTGGGGCCGAGGTGGGCACGTGAGGCAGAGCGAGTGAAACAATCACGTGCATCTCCCGGATTCTGCGCCGCTACCCTTTTTTTTGTTTTATTATTATTATTTAGTATTACTACTATTATTATTATTATTATTATTATTATTTGTTAACTGATCCCTAAATGGATCCCTTGCTTCAGAATGTCCATGTTTTATGCTACCCTCCATTTTATTATTTCCTTTCATATTATAATCAATATGGTTGAACATAAAACAATTATGTGAATTGCAGCATCAATTAAGATGCAACTTGCGAGCTTTTTAATTATTTTATAAACAAAACAACTGAAGTATGATTTTAAGATTATTAAATATAATATATTATATTAGAAAACTTGTGCAAATTAGTGTGGAAATTGAAATATTGTGGCTTACAGCTTGTGAGCATTAATGTAAAGAAATAAAAAATAAAAACCCGCGATGGAAACGAAACGATGGAGAAAAAGAGAGTATATAAATAAAGATGCTGAATCCCCCACTAACGCCTGTGTGTGCGCTTTCAGTGCCAGAGTTATTATTATTATTATTATTTCATTTTATTTCTGCTTTTGTAAAAAGGGCAGAGAAGAAAAAGAGATCCTCCAGTCTCCAGCTCCAAATATAAGAGAACGTTTTGTTTTTAAGCGGCAATTCGAAGCAGATTCTTCTCCGTTTTCCCATCTCTTCTCTGCTTATTCAATTTTACAATTTACTCTCTTATTCTCAGATTCTTTGTGAGATTCATGGTAGACTACTCTCTGTTTCTTCATCTGCTTTTGTTTCTTAGATTTTCTCTCTTTTCTATTCAATTTGTGTTCTTCTTCTACTGCTGTAGGTTTTTCTTAATCTTGTACCTCCAATTGCGGACTTGCTTTCTCCAGGATCACAGGGATGATTTTCTGGAGAAACAATTAGGATTCTACACAGTGCTACTCCAGTTGACAGTTCCATTGCTGAGAAGGTATGCTGAATGCGCCTTTCTGATCTTCATATCCACCCCTCTCTTCTTCTCCGATCCCCAAGTGATTGATTTCTCCTTGGATTTTCGACATCTGTAGTTGCTAAATTTTTGTGAGGATTCAACTTCCTTGGAGGGATTTTAATTCGAAATCCACCGAAGGCTTGATTTTATAATTTCTGATGGAGCTTCCTCAACCTCCCCGTCTCCGGACCGAAGGTATTTTCGCTTTAAACTTCTGTCAATTCTTTTTCAATTTTTTTTTTTTTTTTTTTTTTTTTTTTTTTTTTTTTTTTTTTTTTTTGGAAATTGAAGGGAGAGTTCTGAAAAACCCTCCCGAACGAAATGAATGTTGATTTGTGGCCGTAATCTCAAAGCTTTTTTTCAGGACGGAAACCAACGCACGACTTTGTGTCTCTCTATGGTCATTCAACCGTCCACCAACAAGATCATCCATCGCAGTCCCTTCAAGGTATTATTCCTCTATCAAATCTCCATATTACAAAAATCCTACTCAAATTTTAATTTCCACAACTGTGTTCCTATTGTTAGTCATGTAAAATACAGTTTAGATCCAAAATGAATGGACTGTATTTTTTTTGTAGGGTATATATTCCGTTGGGTGTTTCTACTGTTTGTATGTGATAAAGCTATGTCTCTGTGTTTGGTATTTGTTAAATAACTTTTGTTTGAATTTGGAAACACGTGAGCTTTAATAAAATCATGGATCTGGGGAACGAAGTAAGTAAAAGTAGGGCTGAATTCAATAGAGTGGAATAGCATAGAATAGATGACAGAATAGGGTCACCGAATTCCAAAAAGGAAAAGGAATGGCACGGCAGGTAGCCACTTAGCCCCACCAAATTGATGGTGGTGCTCCTTTTCAATGGGGACGGGACCCGCTTCTGGTGTCCACAACTCACTTGACATATCGCACATTTGTGGATAAGCGATGCAATTTCAAAATACTCTTCTGGACCCGTTGTTGTGTCTGGTTATCCACCCATGCATCTTAAAATTTATAAGAACAAATTATATAAATTTTATACTATTCTTATTTATTACAGACCAAGTCACCGTCATTTTCAAAATTAAAGAACTATTCATGAATTAAAAAACATAGTGGCATGTCCAAAGTTTTCCCTCCTGTTTATATTTACTGCTACTCATCATGCGTATCTCTTACGGAATCGTCATTATGAAGTGTTCTTTGAATGGGGACTTTCAAATATTTGCATTCAGCTTGTTCTTGTTTTTGGAGACAGTTGTTTTTCCAATTCTTTGTGGCAATTATTGTCATATTAGTGGATTTATGTTTTTATTCAACACCCCCGAATGGAAAATTATAGAATATTAAAACACAGGGATTTCAAATGTCTCTCTCTCTCTCTCTCTTTTTTTTTTTTTTTTTTTTTTTTTTTTTTTTTTTTTCAATCCATTGTTAGGTTGGACGGTGAAAAGGGTTCTATCCTGTTCGTTTTGTGATTAATACATCACTTTTTGCTCAGAAGCCAATATCTTTTCTATTTTTGTGAGAACAGGAGGATATCTTAAGACGCATGATTTTCTCCGGCCGTTGGAACGGGTTGGAAAGTCATGTGCCAAGGAAGAGAAGACAATTAGTGTGTCCACTGCGGAACGAGCTGAGCCACCGCTGGCAACTGCAGCACATAATTCTCCTGTCGAGTGTGTTTTACCAGGTGGAATTGGGACTTACAATATAAGCCACATTTCTTATTTCAACCAGAGGGGGGTTCCAAAGCCAGAAGGATCGGTATTTTCAGCCGCCCAGGCGAGTAGTACTGACAAAAGTGATGACAACTCCCGTTGTAGCTCTTTGTCTGGAAGTGGTTTCACGTTGTGGGAGGAATCTGCAGTTAAAAAGGGAAAGACAAGGAAGGAGAATTTAGGTGAAAAGGCCGGTTTAAGGGGTAAAGTTTTTATCTTTACAAGCTTTTCAGTTCTAATTATTGTTCATAGACGGCTAGCCAACACGCCATAAAGGAATAATTTTTGTCTTCAAGTCGGTCAACAGAGTTTCATCGACTTTCTAATGTTGGTGGGGTCTGTACTGACTTCTTCACGTGGCCTTTTCTTGTGGTTAAAATAGTCCGAAAGAACTCATGACCGAATATTATTATTTGCCACAAAACTCGAGATGTTGAGGACAAAACAACGAAACGTGTGCGCGTGTATATGTGTGCATTCTCTTATCAACCATCTATATCAACTTTTTAGTTGTTTTGCTTGCATGTATAAAAATTCTAGTACGGAGTTCTGGTATTTCCTCATATTTTCCCCTTACATTTGAGCCTTGCTATTACGTTCCTTCTCATTCAATGGATCGTCTGTTCTTTCCAGCAGAACCACCGGCGAAGATTGAGCAATGGACCGTTTCAACGGAGCGGCCAACACAATCATCATCAAGCAACCATCGCAACAGTTTCAACTCTCTCGCTTCGTCCCAGTCAGTCACATCTCCTTTTTTACCCTTCAAAACGTCTACATTATTGTTTCGATTTCCGTGTATAAATATTGAGAATGGGCTACCTGCAAATTTACGGGCAGGCCGCCTTCAGGCCAGCATAACCGGAGTTTTGGTGAGATGTTGAAGTCCGTAGTCAAGGTTTCCTCCGAGGAAGACGAACTAGATGACGGCAAAGCATTTGTTATTAAGAAGGAATCATCGCCATCCACTGCCTATAAAGGTTCATTTCCTTCATGATGTTCTGTTCTTTATTCCCGCAGATTTCTTTATCGGGACAGTTTTCTGTACTTACAGGTGAATTGAGGATGAATATTGGTGGAAAATGCTCTGATCAGAAGGCTAACACGCCGAGATCCAAACATTCTGTAACAGAACAGCGCCGAAGGAGCAAAATTAATGACAGGCAGGATTCCCCCGATATATGTTATTTTAGTAGCAGACTTTACCTTTTCAAAAACATGTGTTTATATTTCCTTATAGAAAGCAATGAGTTGAACAGTCAATCTCTAAGTTTTTTCATTTGTGATAAAGTTGGAAAATTAATGCAGGTTTCAGAAGTTGAGAGAGATTATTCCTCGTAGTGATCAGAAGAGAGACAAGGCATCATTTTTGTTAGGGGTAAAGATGCATGTCACTAGTTGATATTTTACTTCTCTTTTGCTTATGGTGTGTAATAGATTGATTTCTGGACATGTTTCCAGGTTATCGAGTACATTCAGTTTTTACAAGAAAAGGTTCGCAAGTATGAAAGCTCACCACCGCAAGGATGGTACCGTGAACCAGCGAAATTAATCCCCGTTGTAAATACTAAATGCAAACTTTATCTCCATCAATTATGTAAACTATGTAACACTTTTGATCTTTTGTTCTTGTTCCACTAAACTTGATTGATACTTACCTAATCAGGAAACCGACTGATCCTCTGTTGTGCAGAGAAACAATTGCAATCCAGCACAATGTTACATTGATCAATCTCAAGTAGCAAAGAGAGGCCCTGTGTTTCTATTTTCTGGGTCCAACGAGAAAAGTATGTCTCACTCCCCTGCATTTCCTCGGTGCTCGCACAACCCAGTAGAATCTGAAGTTAGTACATCCACCGCCTTCAGAGAAGCAGATCATCATCCTGGAACAGCCAACAAAACTACATCTTATCAAATGTTGCAGCCTCGCAATTACACACCTGTCATAAGTGAAGGTGAAAGAACTGAACTCCAATCTCAAATGGCATATAATGCAGACAACAAACCATGTGAGATGAGATCGTGTAATACTGATATTGCTGCCGGTGGTAATAATCTGAAAGAACCAGAGCAGAGCATTGAAGGTGGTAGAATTAGCATCTCGAGTGCATATTCTCAAGGGTGAGTGTATTCGTATTCCATTTCCTTGTTTAGTGTCGTACATTTTGATATTCATGATATTGAGTCTTGCATCCAATCAACAATAAATTCAGTGGTCTTCAAGACTGATTGACATTATAGTATTAGTAGGTAGCTCTTCTTGCAGCAAAGTTAATTGTGGGTAGAGGCTAATAGTATTGGTATGAATTTGATGTTTGATTCATGAATAAGCGACATTAGATATGGTTTGTTGATGAGCAGGTTACTAAAAATTCTCACACAAGCGCTACAGCGTTCTGGAGTGGATATGTCACAGGCCAGCATCGCTGTACAAATAGAGCTTGGAAAGAGGACAAATTATAGAGAAACTGTCACCAGGCCTGCTATTGTGGTAAACTAGAATTGCATTACTCTATATAATGAACGTCCTTTTCCTAGTTGCATCAAATCCAATTCCCCTCGTTTTCTCTTTTTCTGGCTCTATTGTTTCATAGGATGATTCGTCTCGCCCAAGTGAGAGAGGGATCCTTGGTACCAGAGGTGCAGCGGCAGAGGACTTGGAGCAGGCCATCAGCAAGCAGCAAAAGACATAAAAGAGATGATATAACGAGTATGCTCCAGTCGATTCATTTTATTATAACATCATTTCATTTTTACGTCCCACGAGGGCTTTGTTGCCTATATAATTATTTGGGACTCTATGCATATGGCCCAAGATTGATTGTACATTATGGTAGTTCATTTCTTTGTTTTTTTTAGTATATGATGTGTAATTATGAGAACAAAATATTGTATGGGCAGCCACTTCTTCTGTGCTCTTCGTATCTCAGACTATTAGAACTCAACCTTTGATTCCCACTTCGTCAAAATTTGACAGCTTCGGTGGGCATGTGCTTTTGCTCTGGTTAGGTTTCTATGACTTGATGGTTCAAATCTCTACTCTACATATGGTAAGCAAGCTCGATTAGTGAGGTCGTAAAAACTTCATAAAATTCAATTGTTGATTCTTGATTCTTGTTGATTCTTGAAAGGCACAATGGATAGATCTGATGAAATTAAAGTAATGAAAGTTATTAAAAAAAATTATTGGATTTAATAGAAAGTAATTTAATTATTACATAGAGAGGTAAATTGATCAATGGGTTAAAAAACCAAAAGAGGATCTACAAATTTCATTTCCCCTTATTTTGCACTAATCCTTTCAGTTAAACAAATATTTAAATAATTATTAAAATAAACATTTAACTTAATATATTATTTTATCTTTAATTTATACATTTAAATTTTATCATTTTAGAATGGTCAAATCAAATACTTGTCTTCATTTATTTATTTATTTGAAGTTTGGAGGATCCAGTAGGAAATTTTATCTTCTAATTATTAAAATTCATTTAAACATAATAATTAAATTGAAAAAAAGAGAGGGTATCGCCGTGGTTAAGAAAAAGTCAGGGGTATTTTGGTAAAAGGAATTTCTCTTGATATTACGTTGATGAACCCGAAGAAAATGAATTTCAAAACTCCAGCCCAACGACTCTCACCGTCCAATTTCTTTTCATTCTTTACTCTCTTGCTTTCCTTTCCGGTTTGGAACTTACAGAGGCCTCTCGTGTCTCTCAAAATCCTTCCCTCCTTATTACTCTAGATTTCGTCTTCTCAAATCATGTTTGAGCCCCAACATTTCGTCGATTTGCAAGATAACAATGCTTTCGCCGATAATCAATCATGGCTTTCCGGCGACCACAACTCGTCCCCGACTCCGCTCCTCAGTCTCTCTTCACTCTCCAGTGCATCGATTTCAACTTCGGCAACTACTGCTGGTGGCGCTAATGGAAATGTTGATCGCGAACTCTACAACAATCTCGTCGAGATGGTGCCTCTCGTTCAGTCTCTCATTGTAATTCCTCTATTTTGAACTCTCTTTCACTGTTTAGATGCAGGGGAATGATGGGGTTTGTCTGAATTTTGTTATGGTGGTACTACAGGGGGCTGCGGGGTAGTTTCCCGAGTCTCGTGATCGACGGAAATTTGATTTTGAAATCGTACTATTTTTAGGTTTGTATAAATTCTACTCACGGGGTGCGAAAGGCTGGAGTTGTTTATTTTCAGAAATGGGAACCGGGGGATTGTTAGGAAAGAAATTAATTCACCCACTCCATATTTCTGTGTTTGGGGAAGGCGTCGTCATGGTTGAAAACGTAATTCGGTCGTGTTGTTTTGTGATTTCTTGTCAATTTCGAAGTTCTTCGTTCCGTCTCTCTCTCTCTCTCTCTCTCTCTCTCTCTCTCTCTCTCTCTCTCTCTCTCTCTTTATTTTTATTTATTTATTTATTTTTGTTGATTATGGGTTTTTGTTTTGGTTTAGGATCGGAAAGCGAGCAGTTCATTCTCGAAGCGGGGTTCCATGATTTACACGAAGACGCCTTCTAGAGAATCATTGCACAGGAAAGTTAGTATTTTTTACTCTTACGTGATTCGGTCTTCTTCTATACACTTATTCTCTGATTTTAGGAATTCAAGGGGTAGGAGTTTACTGAATTATTTGTGTCATATTCTGTTAATTTAACCGCAGAGCTCCATGACTTTCCAATTTCTTCTCATTTTGTTGCTAAGCCTATTGTCATTTTGTTTTCCTTATTCGATGATTTTTAAACTCCTTTTGTGTGTATTTTGAAAATTGAACAGAAAGGTAGGAATATTGGCCATTCTGTTCCGACCAAGAATAAAAAAGATCATGGCAACAAGGACCAAGGTCGCGATGTTGATAATAATCCAGATGATGATGCCTTTGCAGTCTTGTCCTCAAGTTCATTGGTCTCTGAAAGAGACAACGAAGAGCTAACCACATTGAGAGAACAATTGGAGGATCTGCAAAAGAAATTGCTTGAAAAGGATGAACTTCTAAAATCAGCAGAGATGTCAAATGACCAGATGAACAGTGTTTATGCAAAGCTTGATGCTTTGAATCTCCAGTCTGTAGAGAAGGATTCTAGGATAAAGTCTATTCATTCCCAACTTTCAGATGCAAAGGTTCCTATAAAATTGCATTTTCTTTTAGATGGGTTTGTTTTGTTGAGGTCAAATATAGGTATCATAAGTAAGCAAGTTGATTGATGAATCCCTTTTGCAGTTTTCTGTTTGTAAATATTCTGGTTATGTTCCGAAGATGGATGGCTAACAGCTGTTTAAATCATTACACTATATGTAGATTAAGCTTGCTGATAAGCAAGCTGCCTTGGAGAAGATGCAATGGGAGGTAATGACATCGAATTCAAAAATAGAAGAACTTCAAGAAGAGCTAATGTCCTCGCAAGGAGACGTTTCATCGTTTATGCTGTTACTTGAGGGCTTGACGAAGAATGATTGCAATGAAGGCACGGAGGATTATAGTCTTTCGTTGCATCTCCCGGAGAGCTGCCCTTATATTGTAAGCACATTATGATATGCTTTTCTATATATGAGTTTGTAACAGTCTGTTTTATGATTACAGTACAAGTTGTGACACAATCAGCCGTACGTTTTATTTATTGGAAAAATTATCATGCTTATTCTTTCTGTGCTCTGGAATACCATACTGTTTCTTTTAAACTCTTCAGTGTTTGCTCCTCATTGTTGGCCTTGAACAACGGAAGCTATTTCTTTTGTCCTGCAGGATGATATGGACGACCTGGAAATGCAGAAAATGGAAGAAGCAAGCCAAGCTTATGTAGCTGCTGTTGCTGCTGCAAAGGCAAGGCAAGATGAAGAATCTATTGCTGCTGCTGCAACTGCAAGATCATGTCTTCAGTCATTCGTTTTCAGGACTAAAGTTTCAGACGTTTATTAGAATGATCAAGTCAATCGCGCTCGCTGCATTCAGCATTCAAATGGTATCAATTGGCATTTCAACATTCATATGGTGTTCTCCATGGGGGGTTACTCAAGTTATTTATTTGTGATAATTTGTGGAATATGAAAAAGGGAACATTTGTTTCATTTTGTATGTATGATGTATGTAACCTTCCCCATATCTGTGTTTAATGGTAATGCACTAGGGCGACAACTCCCATGTTCTTCAATCTTTTAGCATCTCTCTCATTTTTTTGAGGAAGTTTAAATAATATGATTAATGAATGGGTTGGGATGGTATATTCTGACTAACAGGATTTGTAAAGTCCTCGGTTATGTTTTCTCATATTTCAGAATGTTGAAAATAAAAGAAAACTTGATAGATTGACCAAAAACGGAAGTGATATTGAATTCCATGCCCCTATAAGGGTCGTCTAACACAAGATACATGTATAAATGAAATCCTAATTTGAGTTTGTGTTTCAGAATTTACAACACTGGAATCCTACACACCGTGCCTTGTGCTTTCTAAGCTGCAAGCCTTCTGATTTTGGCATTTGCACAGGACTTCCACTCCACTCCAATCCTAGCCTGCATCACATCTCACATAGAATTAGCATTCATGTATCATCTTAATAACATTTTCCCATCTCTTTCTTTTATATCATTAGGGGGTGCTTACACAGGAAAGGCGAAGGAGCCATTGCTGACATCTGAATGGTTAGAGTCGCTTGATTCAGTCGGCACTGCCACGATCGGATCGCCATTGATCACCTCTTTGTGATTTCCCATTCTGTTCTTACCCATACCTGATTCTTTATCCATGTAAGTATCCTCCACTTTTTCTCCCTCCTCATCCTACAACTCAACACAGAATATTATGAACCTGTATTGATTTCTGAAGTGCGCATAAGTGGTAATGATTCGTACCTTTTGAGGTGATATCATGTGATCTCCATCTTTTGTGGAGTAAGTATCAGGTGTACCTCCATTTATCTTCTTTTCATTATTGCATCTCTTGACTGCTTTATCATGTTCACCATAATTAAGCTGTTTAGAGAGACAGAGAGTGATTTCTTTATCATTCATATAGAATCAATCATATGATAGACAATAAAACACGAGGTTGTATATAAACCTTCCGACTAACTGGTCTTGAAGTTGCTGAAACCAAATCAATGTAATTGGAAGCATCTGAATTCCGATTCTTTATAACATCAAATGCTCCATCTTCTCTGAAACAGAAGACAATGTAGTCTTCATCTTCACATTGTGCCCAACTCGAATCATCAGTCATCTTGTTTTTGACAGCAACAACAGCAGCAGAATCTTCAGAATGCTCCATCTTTCCCTTTCTTTGCCTCGACATCTTCTTGCTATTACTTTTAGCTATTGAGGCAATACTCTTTCTGTCAAAAACCATGGCTCTTATTGGCATTGTGGTTGGGGTTGAAGTGAAATATGAGTCTGGTTCCTTATCTGTAGAAGAAGAAACTTCACTGTGAACAAAACAAGCCAAACTCTTCTATTCTAAAACAGAATTTCTGAGAGAGAAAGAAACTAATCTTTGAATTTGAAAAAGACACCATTACTAGGGGAAGTTACTAATAATGAGGGACGAGTGAGTCAGTTGTGTTCCTAAACATGGAGAACTTTGTCAGTTAAATATGTTGGTAAATGAACAACATTTTCAAAAGTATATTGCTGAATCCGTAGTTAGGTTTCTAAATCAAGATTATTCTAAAAGTAATTCCTTTCGTTTTTATGAAAGAAATGGTTGTGAGTGGCATGTGATCTAGCAATGGGAGACGTAGAAAAAACACAAAATCATCCAAACATCAGAGAAGAATAAGACCATTGAAATGCTAATTCAGGTACAGAACAATGTATATATCAGTTACCTTCACTAATTCAATTCCATTTGTGTTACCTTGTTGGTTGTAGGGCGGAGATGGATGACATGATCCCTTTGAAACTCGACTTTGTGTGGTGCTATTCGACAGAGGAAGCTTCAAAAGAACAATGCAGGCAGGTTTGGATAGACATTATATACTTGATTTGTTCAGGCTTAGTTGTTTTATTTGATGGATGATTGATGACAATAATGAAAATTAAAGACGTAACTGCAATGCATAATAAAACCGCCCACAATTATTGCACAAAACTAAGGCATTTCAAATTTTAAATTTTTAAAAAACACAAACCATGTATTAATGGATTATGGGCATGAGTTGTGTTTTGTTTCCTCTTTTTTACCGTAGAAGGAGAAAGTTTCGGCGGAATTTATGATGGGACTGCGATTGTGGCATAAACAAAAGTGCAGCGCTACCCATTGAGTTGTTTTGAAGTGCAATGACGGCGATTAGAGCAGCAACCAGATTGGTAGCCATTTTGGAGCAGAAAAAAAATCAACGGGGTTTCAACTTTTTGAATAGCAAATCCGATTAAACACCCAATTCACTTCGAACTCTTCGGATTCTTCATCGAAAATCGTCCAATTACAAGAATGTTCATGTAAATCGGCGGAGACGTAGAAGTTTCTTTTTTTTAGCTTTTTGTTTTTTTAGGAAAACGAATAATACTGAACGAAAAGTTGACGTATTTGACTCGCGTTTAATTAATTGAGAAAGAATATGAATATGTTTGTAAACAATATTCAACCAACCAACTACTTTTATTAGATTTTTTAAGCCTTTATTCTGAATGAAAGGATAGAAAAAGAATGGAATCTGTACCATAGATTTATTTGAACGATAATCCTACATAAAAATGGCTTCTTTCCCCCCTTTTTTGAATGAGATTTACATCGCCCCCGTGGGGAGGAAGAACGGACGAAAAGGAATCGTTTGTTTTCAAAAAAATTAATCCGCAGCCTCCATCTTCTTCTATTCAGTTTGAAGTCGCCCTCTCTCAATATTTGTTTCTCATCAACCCCGTTTGTCCACTTCACAATCGTGTATGTCTTTACAACAAATTAGCTGTTGCATGGTTTCTGGGCTGCTTTCCTTCTTTTTTCCGTATAGGGATTAAACGTTTTCTTTCAATAACTTCTGCAGCAAGAGAAGGAGAGAGTAATGGCGACAATATCCGAGAAATTTTCGGCTGATTTTGCGATGGGTGGGGTTGCCGCGATTGTGGCCAAAACTGCAGCCGCACCCATTGAAAGGGTCAAGCTTTTGTTGCAGAATCAGGGGGAGTTGTTAAAGAGAGGTCATCTCAAGGACCCATATCTGGGCATTCATGATTGTTTCAGAAGAGTTTTGAAAGAAGAAGGGATATTGTCGCTTTGGAGGGGAAATCAGGCCAACGTTATTCGATATTTCCCAACTCAGGTCTTCTACTTTTTGTCCTTAACTTTTGATTTTGCTTGATTAAACTGATGTGGGTTTGCCTCTGAATATTCCTTCCTGCTCATAAACAATGTGGTATGCGATTGTGTGTTGGATTCAAAACTCTTTTTTTCCCCTTTTAATGGAACTAGCTGTTGAATTAGCATTTGGGTGAAATCATGAATTTGGGAGCACTGATTCATTCTAATGGATGACAGTTCAGAGATATTCTTGATTCTTATGAACTGATTGAGAATTATTTGACTCTATGTTAGAACTCTCAGTTTATTTGTTTTTTGAGTAACCAAAGCTTTAAATTTATGTTACAATCTCCAAATGTTTTTAGAGAAGAGAATTTGAATCCATAGGCTTTCAACTTTGCGTTCAAAGGTTACTTCAAAACCAAACTTGGGCGCTCAAAAGAGAAGGATGGATACATGAAGTGGTTTGCCGGAAATGTTGCTTCAGGAAGTGCTGCAGGAGCATCTACATCTTTGTTTCTGTATCATTTGGATTATGCACGTACTCGACTAGGCACAGATGCAAAGGACTGTGGCAGTAAGAGGGTGCCCCAGTTTAAAGGGCTGCTCGATGTCTACACGAAAACCTTGTCTACTGATGGGATTGTTGGTCTATACCGAGGATTTAGCGTTTCGATTGTGGGGATTACGCTGTACAGAGGCATGTATTTTGGGATTTACGACACCTTGAAGCCTCTGGTTTTGGTTGGAAATTTTGAGGTAAATATCTATCAAGTTTGGTATATCTTCGTCTAGGTACACATTCAACTTGTATCATAAACCTTTTACTATAAGATTTAGGCTCCATGCTTAACATACAACACAACATTTGGCACCATCTATATGAGAAAGGCAGCAACTGAAATATTCTTCATAAAGTTGAAATACTTGTTTATTACTTTCAACGATATCTCCAACCAATTTCTTTGATCATGTTTAATAATTGGTAGTATTCAAATGATAGTCTTGGGACCTGCTTCTTTGAGAAATACAATATGTTCTTGCCATAAGCATGGATATTCCTTCAAAGTCCTTGAAACTTTGTGATTTATTGTTTTATGAAGGGTAACTTCGTTGCTAGTTTCTTATTGGGGTGGAGCATCACCACCTGTTCTGGGTTATGTGCATATCCTTTCGACACACTGCGACGAAGAATGATGCTTACCTCTGGACAAACCTTGAAGTACAGTAGCGGTCTTCATGCGTTCTCAGAGATCATTCGCCTCGAGGGTTTTCCTTCTCTTTTTCGAGGAGTCGGTGCCAATATGCTTGCTGGTATTGCAGGGGCTGGTGTTCTTGCTGGTTATGATCAACTGCACGAAGTTGCGTGTAGACACGGTTACTCCTTTGGGGAACCTCAAATAGCCCCAAAATGATCGAAAATGGTACACACAACTTTTCATTGTTTGTGCGTACTGTACTGTATAATCCAAATACATCTACATTTGTTGGTTGTTATATAATTGCAAATGGAAGTATTTTACAGTTTGTGTTTCAGTTTCTATTCTTCTTTTTTATGGTTGAAGCGTAATGAACGATTCTGTATTGGTCGAACAATAAAGCTAGAAGCACCATAAATTAAGTTAGTGGCCAATTTTTTATGGTGCAACATGAGTTCTGAATGCAATACCCCACCCTCGCTCGACCTAAGCAGTTGTTGACTAACATTCTCGATTCTCGCACAAATTCTCACCTCCAAACTTTAAACTCTTGAGAATATGAAGAGATGGTGTGATGGATGGGTATGAAGAGCATGAGGGAAAATCACATGAAAATGGCCCGAAAATGAGAGTATTTATGGTTGGTTTTTTTTTACATTCCTTACCATTTCGTTGAAAAATATTGAAAGTAACTTAGATGATTTAAGTGTCTCCATTAAGGTCTTCTCGAGAAGGTTTAGATTGTATGGTCTTATACATAGGATTACATGTTTTTTTTTTCTACATTATTTTACTCTTAGCCCATCTTTAACGAATTTAGTAAGAGACTAAAACAAGAAAACAACTTTTCTAAACGACTCCATGACCCTCGTTTCAAAAATTAAAAAAAGTGTCAATGATATACCTATGTAAAATTACTCGAAAATGGCCTGAAAAAAGAAAGTATTTGAGGTAGGTTTGTTTACTAAGCATGTGTAAATTTCATAATACTTGAACGTTACTTATAATTTCGTTCAAAAATATTGAAAGTAACTTAGTTTTTTAGGTTCTATTAGGATCTTCTCAAGAGGGTTCAAATTGTGTGGTTTTATATACATGACTACATTTTTTTTTCTTCATTATTTTACGCTTAGAATTTTTTTTAGTGAATTTCGTATGATACTAAAACAAGAAAACAACTTTTATGAGCGAGTTAATGACCTTCGTCTCAAATAGGAAAAAAAGGTGGCAATGCGACCTATGGAAAATGACAAGAAAATGGCCCGAAAATCAAAGTTTTTAAGTTTAGTTTTTTTATTAAATGTATGTGTCAAATTTATCAAATTTGAACGTTCCTTAGAATTTCGTTGAAAAATATTGAAAGAAACTTAGTTTTTTCACATAAAGATTTAAGTGTCTCCATTAAGGTCTTCTCGAGAGGGTTCAAGTTGTGAGGTCTTAGAGACATGAGTACATGTTTTTTTTCTTCCTTATTTACACGTAGAACAATCTTTAGTAGATTTGGTATGATACTAAAACGAGAAAACAGCTTTTCTGAACGAGTTAAATGACCCTCATCACAAAGAGGACAAAAGGTGTCAATGCTAAAACCTATGGAAATTGACTTGAAAATGGCCCGAAAATGAGTCAATTTTGTACGACCCTATGACCCATGTTACAAATGGAAAAAAAAAAAGTGACACTGGTACACCTATGGAAAATGACTTGAAAATGGCCCAAAAATGAAAGTATTTAAGGTTAGTTATTAACTAAACAAAAGTATTTAAGGTCTCTTTTTTTACTAAATATATGTGTCAAATTCATCAAATTTGAACATTCCTCACCACACCATTGTTGAAAAATATTGAATGTAACTTAGTTTGTTTACAAAAAGATTTAAATATCTCGTTAGGTCTTCTACAGATTGTGAGGTCTTATAGACATGACTACATGTTTTTTTATAGGTCTTCTACAGATTGTGAGGTCTTATAGACATGACTACATGTTTTTTTATAGGTCTTCTACAGATTGTGAGGTCTTATAGACATGACTACATGTTTTTTTATTTCTTATTTTACTCTGAGTACAATGTTTAGTGAATTTATTAAGAGACTAATACGAGAAAAAACTTTTTCGAATGATCCTATGACCTTTGTTTCAAGTAGGAAAAAAAAAGTGTCAATCATATGAAAAATGATTAGAAAATGGCATGTAAATGGAAGTATCCAAGGTTGTTTATTTACTGAACATATGGAGAAGGAGAAATGTAATAAGCTTGTTTTTGTTTATTATAATAGAAGTGGCAGAGTTACAGATGTATATACAGTCATAATGTCTCATTCTGGAGCCAAAAAGCCTGCATGCTTCTTTCCCATTATACTCTTTTCTTAATTATAGCTTACTAAAACCTACAACTTTCAAAAGGATCCAATCCAAAGGCTTCATACACCTGAACAATTAGGTTCTACTGCTACCATATCATATCTTACATACAGGGCTTTACAATTATACGTCTTTTATCATATCATATATGTGTGTATCATGTTAGTCACCAAGGTGGTGCCCGAGCATCCACGGCGGCAGGAGGGCTGCCGATCTATCGTAGTTGGCAGCCACGTCTTTGTCTCTCGAGCTGTGGGATGGGTACTGGCAACTGCATCATATTATTATGTCATTTTGTCATTTGATAAAATCAACTAAAAGTCATTTTTTAATCACTTAGAAAGTCATTCTATAATTAAGATACCAACGTCGTGGTCATGGCAAGAGATGGGAATGGCTGAGGTAGGAGAAGCGGGGAAACGCCATGGCTATACTCCTGTTGCTGCTGCTGCTCGGATGGTGGATTTTGAGCTTGTGCTTTTTCCTTCTCTTTTATCTATTTATATATATTTTTTGAAACCAAATGATTAGAGAAGTAGATCATTGTGTTGTCTAACTCTACAGTTGTATATGCATATACGAAGGTAAAAGAAACATTACCTTCTTGGCTAACATGTTGTTTTGCTCCTGTAGGGCCTTGTCCTGATCAAACAACGCAAATTAATTTAACCCATACAAATCTTTTTCACCTACTCTCTCATGTTGGCTTCATCATTTTAACTACAAATTTATGCACATTCAAGCTTGAAGCTTCAAGTGATATATAGGACACAAAACTGAGAAAAGCTCAAACTTGTTCCTTGTTGTTGATCCAAATTCAGGTTGGTTTGAATTCATGGTGCCAAGTAGGACTAAAATTCTACAACTTTCATCACAAATTGGCTCCATACTCATTAAGGCTAGTAAAAAAAAAAAAAAAAAAAAAAAAATGTAAATGTACTTCTAAGAAATGAGTTCAATCTCTATGGAGAGACCCTTCTAGTTTGAGTAGAGCATTTGTATTCGATACAACATATCGAATATCTTTGACGCTTATTGGACACATATCAAACATTTATTAGAATGTCTTAATAAACCTGCCTTTTTTTTTTTTTTTTTAATTTGTGGTCGGCCCAAAAATTGGAAAAAAAAAAAAAAAATAGAAAAACAGCTGAGAAGAAAGCAAGTATAAGATTACCTTTTTGTGAAGCTCTGAAATGGATTCATGCATGAGTTGGTTCTGTAGGAGAGAAGGTTTTGGAATGCAGTCAGCAAAACCTATTCCAATAATGTTGGACAAAATAATGGGATTCAAAATATAGCAATTAAAATACTTGAAAAATACCTTCCTAGCTCTTATTTGTTTGAGTGCAGAATCAAGTTGTTGTTCAATATTTTGAAGCTCTTTTAGAGCCAAGGAGTCAAGATCTTCCCCCATGAAATGCCTGCAAATTCAACCAAGTTCTGGATTAAGCCTTGGCTACTTCCAATTACAACAAAAAAAAAAAAAAAAAAAAAAAAAAAAAAAATGATCCAAAAGAGGAGAAAGAGATTTAGAACCTGTGGTTTTTCTGTAGAACCTCTACTCTGGCTTTGAGCTTTGCATGTTCAAGACTCCAATTTCCCTATAAACAAAGCCCAATTTCATAATTGATTGAAATTTAGAATGAAATTGCGTAATGGGATCATGGGTTTTGTTCGTACATTTGATTGGTTATCATTTGCAATAAGTCTCCTTTCTGCATAGGAGTACCTTTCATAGCGCTCCAGGATTTTCTCCATGCTGCTCATAATGTTACATTCATTAACACTAACATTTAGAATCTTAAAAAGTTAATTGTGTTCATGATTTGAAATCAACCCAAAAGTGATGCTGTTGCTACATTGGCATGCGTCATTATTCACAGCATATTACATTAAACCCACACTTCAATCATTAAAATAAAAAAAATAATAAAAAAAAAAAAAAAACATAAGACCCCCACAATACAATAGTATATATTAAAGTTTGGTGATAGTTGTTGAGGTTCATCCAATGATACAACAAGTGCATCAAGAGGGACAGGGACCTAAGTCGTACAGAAAAACACATCCAAACAACGATTGCAAAACAAAGTTAAAAGACTGTTGTAAGCAGAGAAACAACATGGGTATTGAAAGTTGAAGGCAAAAATAAGCATAGAAGTAGAAGAAGTGAGGGGAAATTGAAAGAAAGAAAAGGGAAAATACCATGAATCCGTGGAGTATTCAAAGAGCTTGCCCTTGGTGGAGAAGACAATAAGAGCAACTTCGGCATCACAAAGAACTGAAATCTCATGGGCTTTCTTCAGCAAACCGGACCTTCTTTTAGAGAAAGTAACTTGGCGATTGATCTTGTTCTCAATCCTCTTCAACTGCACTCGCCCTCGTCCCATTTCCACCAACAAACCCAAGATCACTTCATTCCCTTCCTTCAAAAATGGAATCAGCACATCAAAAATAACAACGCAGACAACATCAAACCAACCTCAAATATGTTTGGACTTCGTTTGTGGAAAGAAAAAAAAAAAAAAAGGAAAGGGAGAATAAAAATAGGCTCAGATTTTTTAGATGGGTGGGTTTGCAAAACCAGAGTGGTTTCGTCTAAAACGTTGTCGAGCTCTCATTGGCTAATGCCCTTCCTGTGACGTATCGTTTTGGTCGTCACCATCCGGGATTTTCAGCCACACCCTTCTCTTCTTCTTTTTCTTTTTCTTTTTCGCATATATTAATTACTTTTTTGTTATTATTTTCTTGGTTGGGCCATAGTAAAGTTAAATTAGCCTTAGTTTTTGGTAAATTTATGAATCAATCAACTCTCTTCTGCTAACCCTAACCCTAATTCTCGAATCGATACTTGTCCAACATAAAAGTTTACACTAATAAGTGGAGTATGAATTCATGAAGAACAACGTGTATTCTTATTTTGATATATTTACGAGCTAAAATGAAAATGTTTGCAACAAAAGAAAAAAGAAAAAGGGTATGGTTCCATTATTTGACATAAAGCTTACACTACCATCTATGATCTAATTCTTTCCCCACTTATCTTATACCTTTCTTATTCTCTCGGATTCAAACATTTCTATTTTATTTAAATAAATAAATAAAAGAAATATCAATTAATTAAATAAGCCAATGCTTTTTGGTAAGAATAATAAAAAGGAAAAAACGGTCCTAGGCTTTATCTCATTCTCAGCTCACATGGGAACCATATGCCCATATTCATTAGTCTTGGGCCTCAAGTTTGACCAAATGTTAGAATATGGGCTGACCTGAAGTCTTACTCCTTTCACAACTATTTTTTTTTTTCTCTTTTATTTTAGAAAAATAGTTTTTATTGAGTGGTTACATATTAAATTGTTAGTATCATTATAAGGAATTTTAGATCAATCCATCTAAAAAATAGATTGGAATATCAAATTCGAGTGAATACAAGATACCACCGCATAGAAAGAACACATTGTGTGGTTTTACATGCTTTCTTAGTCCCGATTCCTCGCGATAGTTTGTGATAATCTTGAGGAAGAATATGGCAAAAGAAAAACCATTTGTTTGTAATGGAAAAACAATATAATGAAGCATACGTAACAATATAATTAACCATATGTATGATATTGACAAGTCATAAGCTTGTTTTGAATATGTTTGGAATTGGAGAGTTATAATTACAAGTTGCATAGATCAATACAATACTGGAGACAGGTAGGAGAAGTGTCTAAGCATGCCCCAAATTCATATACATTACTGGGAATAAGCTTCTGAGTTTAGTCTTACAGCATCCATCCAAGCTGAAATCCATTGCCATTTTGGGGTGGAGCTCCAGCATTAGTATTATTATTATGAGTATTATTATTACTCAATCCAACTGACCCAACAGAATTGTACCTGAAACCCAGAAGAGAAAATGGAAGTTTCACAAACAAAAAATGGGTTTGCAAATCTTTCACGAAAAAAGAAGGGATTTTTTTAATACCCAATTTGTAAAGTGGGAATGGGTTGCGTTATGGGGTAGAAAAAGGCGTCTGATTGTGAAGCAATGCGGCTGGAATAGTCCATGCTGTGTCCTCCCGAGCCGCCTTCCCAGCCCCACGCCGCGGAGGCTGCCGCTACTTGGGCGCTGCTTTCTTCCAGCTGCACGGGTGCATTCACAATTCCAACACACTTAATTATTTCTAAAAATGTTAATATACACATTTTACCTTCTTTCTTAAACTTCGGTTGTCTTCAACAAGCATATGCTCCTGCATGCATCAATATATTGTTTTAACACAACCTAATTAAGAAACAAATAAATAAGAAATAAAATATGTACCTTGCGTTGAAGTTCTGCAAGCTGGTCCATTAGGGTTCGTGTCTGTTTTAAGGAATAATGATTGGATTTTAAGGAAAGAGAGCTCAAAATGCAAGGTTTATTGTACTAAATATGTGCAATTCTGAAGTACCTTTGTGGATCTAATGCGCTCCAAGGATGTCTCCAATTGATGCTCAAGTTGCTCAAGTTCCTTGGCATTCAGCGGTCCTAAATCTTCCCCCAAAAGGTTTCTATATGTAACATTCACATTCAACAATTTTAACAACCACCTAATCTCCTTAAATGTTACATGTTTACAATATACCTCTGAGATTGCTGCATGAATTCAACTGTGGCTTTTAGGTTCAAGTAATCATCAAAGCTCTGTGGCTGCTGATGAGAGCCATAACAATTAATACAAAAATCTCTTAATAATACACTAACATATATATATATATATATATATATATATATATATATATATTACTTATTATTATATGTTACATAACATTTAATATGAAACATCATAGTCAACACATATTGCTTGTCCTATGATGTTTGAACCACACTGAGAGTTGAAGTGTTTAGGGTTTGGATATATCTCCAAACGAATAATCTTATATTTATAATTTAACCTATAGTTGGAGAAACTATAACATTAAATCTACTTACCCCATTGTTATTTAGGTGGCGGGCACCATCCCGTATGTCATAACTACACCTTCGATACTTCTCGAGCGTCTTAGTCATGCTTATCATAAATAAACAAAAAAAAAAAAAAAAAAAAAAGATTTTTAGAATATAAATTATTGAATGCGAAAATTAAATGGCTGGCCATATATATAGATATAATAAACCACCTTTTTATCCAACTTTGAAAATGCTCCAAATAAGAAAACTGAATATAAACAAATTGCACAACAGGCAAAATGATACTCTTCCAAGGTAAGTAATAACATAAGGACTATCACATTAAAGTCGAAATTTGAGTCAACACAATGTTAGTAATCACGACTATCCACAATTGTTAGATATTATCCACTTTGAACGTTTTGCTTTCGGCTTTTCCCCAAAAGACTTTATACTAATGGAAATAGTATTTCTTGTTTATAAACTCATAATTTTTTCCTAAATTTGCGAACATGGGACTCCGTCCCAACGATCCTCAAAAAAAGGGAGAGAAAATTGAAGTGAAAAAGAATTAAAAGAAAAATGGTTAGAACAACAACAGGAGTTCATTTTTATTTTTAAAGAAGATAATTCCCTGTCAGTGCAGCGAATCAGGTGTGATTAAACACCAAACATCATGTCTCTGCCACGAAAATCACAACAGTAAACAATCCAGTACTGTGGTTGTTACTGGCTAACAATCTTGATACACAAACCCCCAAGACTTGTAACACTGCTTAATAACCTATCTCCCCCATTAAGAAACACCTTTGATTTCATGTCTTCACTTCCAGGTATCAAAAAACTTCATAATTAAGTATATCATATTTGGATGATTTAACCCTAGATTTGGCTGACCTGAAGAACAAGAAATTATATATATATTCGTTTTAAGATGCCTCAGATCTGTAGAGACAGAGAGAGAGAGAGAGAGAGATTGAGGAAAGTGAGATGAAAGGCGTAGTAATTACATAAAAATAGATAGTGAGAGGGAGTGAAAAGTATACCTAGAGCCACCAGAAAACTCAAAGAGCTTGCCACGATTAGAGAAGATGATGAGAGCAACTTCAGCATCACAAAGAACGGAGAGTTCATAAGCTTTCTTGAGCAACCCATTTCTTCTCTTGGCAAAAGTAACCTGCCTGTTAATTTTGTTCTCAATTCGCTTCAACTCAACTCTCCCTCTCCCCATTACGCTATCCCGTTTGCCTTTGCCTTTGCCTTTTCCTTTTCCTTTTCCCTTTCCCTTTCTAGTCTTGGTAAACAACCTGACCAGCCCCTCCCCAAAGAGGTCCTAAAAAGATGAAAGAAAACGATGAGACGAGAAAATAAGAGAGCAAGGGAAACCCTCAACTCCAAACATTAAATTTGCATACCCGTATGTATAATACAGTGTAGGCCTTGTTTCAGGTTTCGCCCCAGGTTTTCAACTTTATCATCTTTTTATGTATACCACACCAAGCTAAAACTCCCACTCTTTCCTTCCAAACACAGGTAATAAAGGGAACTGCCTTTTCTTTCTTTTCTTTTCTTTTTTTTTTTTTTTTTGTTCTACTAAATTCTAGGGTATTGCTGTGTTGTGAAATCATGGTACTTTGTCTAGGTTACATTTTAATGTCTGTTGGTCGTTAATACTAATCATCCTTACCTTTACATTTTACACGTGTCGATCTCTCCATCTTATACATTATATATACATTCCTTTGGGTTAAAGGGTTTGGATTTGATTCCCCCTCTTACTTTTCATCTCTTTTAGGGTTGTTTTCCTTTCTTTCTTTCTTTACATTACAAACAGCTTTCCCCTATAACAATTAATTTATATCCTAAAGTTTTCATTTTTATTGAATTACACCTCAAATGTAGATAGGAATATCTTAACCATGTGTGATACTATGTACTAATGGTTTTAAAACATAACCCTAATAGACTCTCTTAACTAACTTATATAGGAAAGCTTAGAGTTTTAAGGAACACAATCATTAGTTTGAGATTTTTAGTGGAGTGGTACTATTAAGATTAAAATTTACTTTTTCTTTTTTACTTTTTCAAAAAATAAATAAATAAATAAAAAAAAAGTCGATTTCCAAAAAAAATGAATCAAATTTATTTGACAAATTCGTCACGGCTTCAATTATTAGTTGCACCAAATTTACATCACTTTTGACTTGTAAGCCAACTTTGTGCCAACTTTGTGTAAAACAATGGTGAGAATCATACCATCCATCCATATCAACCCGATTTAATTTTTTTAAAAAAATATCAATATATATGTATATATATAATTTAAACAAAATACGGGTTTACTAATGAATTTGTTAATGAATGAATCGGTCTCGAATGGTGGGATATGTAGTAGTACTTTTACGTTTATGAGTTGGTACAACTAGGATTTAACCTTCAAATGCATGAATGTTAGTAGTACTTTTTCCTTTGCCGTCTCGTAACCTCCAGTAAGCGGCTACCCTTGATAGGGCCCTCTTCTAGGTCTCCAATCATTCCTTAATCGTGATCTTACTCAGATGAGAAAAAGGGGCCACATGGGTAGATGAGCGTTGGCAGGCTTGAGGGTCACCTCCTCTTTTTATGATTTTGACGTTAGGAGACTTACTAGGGAGATATCAACTAAACCTTATTAGACAATCTCATGACAATGTCCATAACGATAGGATGAGAATAATGGGTTAGAATCGATACTGAGGATGCACCTTGAGTACCTATGATATATAGGTTGATGATAACGACAATGATGAAAAAAGAACTTGAGAGAAGATGAGTTTAGAAGAGCTGAACCTTGAGAACCGATAGCTTAGATAGGGCCAAGAAAAGAGAACTCGATTGCTTCCATCATTTTCTATTAAGTTGAGCTTAGATGAACCAAGTTAACCAAGGAGATAGCCTAAGAAAGTCTACAACTTAGGAACAAGATTTCTAAGTACAAAAAAAAAAAAAAAAAAATACCAAACGAATGAACGAACAAACAAAGTATTGACATAACACTAAAAAACGAACTAAAAAACTACTAGCAAGCTAATTCTTTTAAGTATTTTTAAAAGAAGGATAGATAGAAGTGCAAGGCTTTAGGCTTTAGGCTTTAGAGATGGATGTTATGTTTTACATTAAACCTAGTTAAGGAATCCAACAAGTGTGATTAAGCTTAAATAGATCAAAATTCAATCAATCAATGAGTTTAAGAATGAAAAAATAATGCAGAAACTGAAAACAAGATTAATGTTCCTTAATTAACCAAGGCAGTAGTACTCCAACAATTTTCGAACACATTTTTCATGTTTTTATTTTCGTGTCCATTTAGCCAGCAAAAGCTGCTAATTGTGAGTGGTGAGGTGAGTAAAGAAACCAAACAATAATCTGAAAGCCATTATTATAAAAACAAAGCCCAAACACCAATTTTGTAGTAGAAACACAAAGAGATTAGGGTTGTTGATGTAAAAATTTAGAGGATGAAGCAGATATCCATAAAAGCTTACCTAAATAGCCCGGAGAAAAGGCAAGAGTTGGTTTACGTTGTAGCAGCATTTGCAAAACAATGAAATAAATCGTACAATCCTGGGGATGCATTTTGATCGTTGGGTCTTCTCATTGATTTGATTTGATTGTCCTCTTATCAGTTTTGTACCACATGGGGATCCCACAGCACGTGTTCACAGAGTAACCTTTCAAAATTTTCATTACTTTTTTTTTGTTTCTCTCTATCATCTCTCTCTATGTATTGATTACATGCAGATGCCATCAAGTCATGAGAAAGGTAGTTGGCAGCTGAGAAGCAGCTTATGTGATGGTGCCAACAGATTGTACTGTTTCTTTAAGCCCATGGCATTTTAGACACCCCAACTTTTGTCAATACATATTCTAACTTACTATTCATTTACCACCCTGCCCACTTGCTTCCCTTTCTTATGTGATCATCTTCTAAAACATTAATCACAATCTATGTCTGACCGCCATTCCACGTTGGTTGAGAGGAAGGAAATCTCTCCCTAACAGACACGTTTCAAAATTACATTAATCACAGTCTATGTCTGACCGCCGTTCCACTTTGGTTGAGAGGAAGGAAATCTCTCCCTAACAGACACGTTTCAAAATTGTAATGCTGACGGCAATACATAACGAGCTAAAATAGACAATATCCGTTAATGGTGGGCTTAAGCTATTACAAATGGTGTTAGAGCCAAACACCGAATGATGTGCCAATGAGGAGGCTGGGCCCGAACAGGATGAGGTGGACATTGTCCTAAGTTGATTACTGATAAATATTTATGGATGGGTGAAGTCTATTTCAGTTATGGAACGCGGACTCACCTGTTTTGGGCCGTTTAGCTTAACGAACCCTTTTAAAAATGGTTGGGTCAACGAAATTGGAAGCAAGTTTGTGGGCCGTTAATGGGCTGGCTGAGAGAAAGCCCATTTGAGGATTGGTCAACGAAATTGTGTTATCTCCAAAGAACAACAACAAAAGTCTAAAAGCTACAAATTGCGTAACTCAATTGTTAACAAACATACTTAAATTGCCATCTTTAATTTCTTGTTCCAAAAAAAAAAAAAAAAAAAAAAAAAAAAAAAAAAAAAAAAAAAAAAAAACCCAGTAACTATGGCATTTAGAGCAAGTTAAATGCATTTTTCAATACAATAAAAGTAAGGTAAGGTGTCTTTTTCTATTTTCCGATTCTCATTTTTTGTTTCTCTTGTTTAAATTTTTTTTTTTTTTTTTTTTTTTTTTTTTTAAATAGAAATATATTATTTTGTCGAAATTCGATCAACAATATTATTTATTTATTTGGTATTGGGAAAGGTGGAAAGCATTTGAGTTGGAGAGCATGAGGGTTTGTTGGTGACGTGGATATCTATTATTACACACCATACCCCCAACCCCCCCAACTCCAACAACAAAATGCTTTCTCCACATGCTTATCTAAGCCACTCTTATTTATTTATTCATCGTCACACTCCAACTCAATCATAAAATATTTGAGTTGGGTTGGTTCACATACCATTCAAATCCATTTCTAGCGGATATCGTTTACTTTAACTCATTATATATCATCGTTAGTCTCACGATTTTAAAACACATTTCCCTAATAAAAGAGAAAGAGCATTGCAAAAAATATTCTGGAAGTGCCATTTTAGATATCAAACTATAGATGGAGATTCAATTGGTTTGGTATTAATTATTGTTCATAATCATAAGTGTCTTCATAATCACTCATCATCACATTAGAATAGAATGAGTGGTCTATGTCTTTCCATTATTCTCCAAATTATTGCCTCCCTCAAACTCTCTTTTTTAATATTGTAATCAATGAATGAATGAGTGAATGCAATTGCATGTTTGGTCAAACTCTTCCATTTACATTTTATATTTTCTATGCTGATGTGTTGCACATGAATTATGTTTTTTCTCTACCACTTTGCATTTTTTAAGAATTTCAAATAGAATTGTTAGAGCATAAGCATGTTCTTATATATTAAGACATTCAAAATAAAAATGATTTATTGAGTTATTTATATTTGAAAGTGACAACTTTATGGAGTAGAAAAATTGAATCTTAGAAAAAGAAGAACGTCCAATACAATAAAGTAAATACAAGACACATGCACAAAACAGTGTTGTGACAAATGAATGGTACAAATGAATGGTACAAATGATTAGGATATTGAAATATTATTTATAATGTAATCTCATTCACGTTTGGGGTTAATTAGTAAATTCCCATTTGCAAGCAAACAAATTTATGGTATGAAAAGGTTGCCCCAGGCTAGATTTCAATATTTCTAACCCTAAAAGTTCTAGGAAAGCAACTTGGCACACTTTTTGGGCATGGCATTGGGCTTAAGACACAAAAGCTACTTTATTTGGAGGTACTGAATTTTTGTGAGAAATAAGAAATTGATATTGTTATTGGGATTTTCTAGGGACAAAAAAGTACAAATAGGAGTAAGAAAAAAGGGATTGAAAACTTCAAATCAACTAAATGTTACGTACACAATATGATCCACACAAAAAATTAGCTGGAGACCTCTTTTTCTTTTACCTATGGACCAAGCAACCTCACAAAACACTTTCATTTAATGCTCTTAGGGATTTTTAGATTCATAAAAGAAAACAACCCTTTTCATGTTCATCAGTAAGCGTCGCTGAGCAAACAGAAATATCTTCAAATTAGTAAAAAAGAAACCAACTTTGAAGTGGAAATCCAGGGTTTTTATACTAACCCTTCCCACAGTTCAGCGCCCATCCAAGGAGTTGTGCATGTGCCTGCATATTGCCATTGTTTTTGTACGCCCTTTAAGGACCTCTGCAAGCCCACAACCACCCTATTTCTCTTCGTTTCTCACATCATTTCCCATTTTGGGGCAATTTAAACTCCATTTTTCTTAAAGCTTTTTGTTTGTTTTTCTTTGAACCATGCTCTCATTTTCCGTCTCCCACTGTTTTTGCTCTAACTTCATTCTTTCACTCAGCTGAGCATCCCTGCTTGTCTCTCCACCTCTTCCATTCACGTGAAATTCAGACATTCGTTTGTCGTATTGTGCACTTCAGTTGTCTGTATTTGGATTCACTAAGAGGGGTTTCCAATCAAACCGACGGTTGCTTGAGGAGGATAATTTGGTGGCTTTATTTATTTATGCTGGAGGGAGGGGGGAAGGGGGGGGTGAGCTTCTGGGGATTATGCTGATTACTTTTGATGCCTCTGAATGTAACCTAGATTTTGTTTGTTAATGATGATTTGAAAACATTGAAACGAGTTGGGTATGTTGGGTTCGAAACGTTTAAAAGAAAGAAGATGCTGATTTGCCTGATTGTTCAGGTGGGTTTGTTTTGAAAGCTCTCATAAGCTCTGATCTTGCTGTAGAATGGAGTCGTGGAACTATGGTTCTCAAGGGAAGGGATTTTTGTCTGATGAGATGAATTCATCTACTAATTCACTTCTGAAAAGCAAATATTCTTTGTTGGGTTGGGAATTCAAGAACCCATGTAGTTTTGGGGACAATATACTTCTTTCAGGTGGTGCTCAGCATGTGGAGAACCAGAGCTTTGGGGAACTAGAATTTCCCTTAATGGTTGGGAAACAATTACCTGATGATTCTTTCAGTGATGTCCTGAATACCAAAATTGATGGAGGGAGAAGCTTGAATCTTGTTTTGCCCACCTCTCATCCACTTCCTGGAGAAGAGGAGTCCACTTCAAAGCTTTCTGGTTCTATTGTTGACTCCAACAATCGAGATTCGTCTCTTATTGATTTGAAGTTAGGCAGATTTATTGATACAGGGGATGCTCACAGTTTCAAGTACTCCAAGAGAGCTGCAATTTCATCTTCCACTGAGTCATCAACTTCTTATAAGAAAATGAGATCTCAAGGGGTGAATTTCCCGACTCCGTTTTGCCAAGTTTATGGGTGTAACAAGGATCTCAGCTCCTCTAAAGACTACCACAAGAGGCATAAGGTTTGTGAGGTTCATTCAAAGACTTCCAAAGTTATTGTGAATGGCATAGAACAGAGGTTTTGTCAGCAATGTAGCAGGTTGGTTATATTTTCACTCATTTTCTCACCTCAAATCATGATTCTGTTCTTCAACAGTCTTTTTGGTCTTTTTTGTGAAACCATAAGAGGGGAGTGAGCACTTTGCTTATCTTTGTTTCGACTGTGACTCTAGAAATTGCTCTTTTTCATTATGATGAGCTTATCATCAATCCAGACATATATTACCCTGTTTGAACCTGACTTGGGTACTTAGATTAAGGATTTGTTCTTACTTTCAGGTTTCATTTGCTTTCTGAATTTGATGATGGTAAACGCAGCTGTCGTAAACGACTTGCAGGCCACAATGAACGTAGAAGAAAGCCTCAAGTCAGTTTTCACTCAGGAAGGGCACAGAGGTTGCTTCAGCCATATAATGGTATTATAGCATATCTCATTTCATTTCTCCATATCCTCTAACCTTCCATCTTTCCATCTCACTATCTCTGACTCTCTCTCAAGATTTTTTTTTTCTTGTTTTATTTAATCTTGAAAGGGTTGGTTTGATCATTATTAGGCCATTCAATATTTTCATCTTCTTTTTTACACAATTTGTACTACGAAGCTCTCCAATATTATTTCCATCTTTAGAGAATGATTAAACTTCAAGGTTAGGCCGAGTTGAAATTGTAGAATTATGAACCTTTTAAGCTTTGATCCCTTCCTTTCAACCCTTCAAGTGAACCCTTTTTTGGGAAATGAGGAAGTGAATTAAATTGTGATAGTTCTGTTCTAACTGTCATTACTTGTTTATTGCTTCATTTGGATCGTACAAGCCAACAACCACATCTAAAAAGTGAAAGTGTTACAGCTGTTCATTGCTTCATTTGGATCGTAAGATGAATTTTGCCTTTATTTAGACGAGTAAGAACTTAATTACATCTGATACTGCCTCTTAGCAAGTTTTAATCAAGCTTTCATTTCATTTTATTTTGGGTACTCATCTTGTAGCATATCTGTGATGGTGAAAAATAGAATACATGGAAGATTACTTACTGGGTTTGTCAGGATCAAACTCTGAAAAAGATGGACTAGTCTTTAAGATTGTTTTTCTTAGAAATCATGCGTCCATTTGGTGAATACTAAACTCAGGGGTTATATTTTTAGTCCTGTTTCTGAATTGTCCTTTACCTTTTGATTTCAATGCAAACGTTGAAAACTGACATACTAACCATTTTGCTACTCTTCCTTCAGGCTTAATTGGCTGCCACTAGCATTTTAGTTGTTTTAAAGGTCCAAAAGTTTTACAGTATTTGAGAACCATATTAACTGTGTGGCAATATCTTAAATATTTCAAGTTGTTTGACACGAAAGTTCAAAGTCAAAGATTCCCGACAGCCATCCATCCTGAACATGTGCTTGCTTGATTGCTTGGCTGTTTTAATGTATTTAACATCTAGTTGAGCAGTTTCATTTGTTTGTTTTGGGTATTCTGTATGTATCTTTGAATCTGATTATGCTGTTTTTAGTATCTTTTAAAATCTTCATCAATATCACGGCTTTATCTTATATGCACTAAGCATACCAAATTCCTTTATATTTTCAATATAATGTGTTGTCTTTCGGCCCATGTTGTTATCTAGCCACTTCAACATTGTTAATGTTCACACTACTGATTGAAAATTTCAGGTAATGGAGACAGAAGATTTCAGGAGAAAGCATTGGGTGCAACTTCATTTATCTGCAAAGATATACTGTCTAGTGGTGTTTATTATCCAGAGAAGCTTGGAAAAAATGATTGGTGTAAGCGTATAAAAGTGGAGGGCAAGAATGATTATAATTCTATGTGTGCAACTTCAGTGGGGGACAGGCTTCTGAATATGAAATCTCCCTTGCTTCCCTATGATTTTGAAGTACAGATACCTTGTTTTCAAGGAAATGGAAGTAATGCAGCAGCTACAGAAAACATGTTATGCGACACAAGTTGCCAATATTCTCATAACGTGGGAGGCCTCCATATGGACACACACCCATTGTTCCACCACACTAACCTATCAAGCGAAAACTTTGGAGTTTATGATGCAGCATCAACCATCCAAGGAGTTTCTGGAAATCCGGATTATGGGTGTGCTCTCTCTCTTCTGTCATCACATTCACAAAATGCATCGACTCATCCATCCATAGTTCACGTGCCTCGTGCTTTCACCATGTCCGAGAGTAGATCGAATTACAGCATGAGTGAACTCTCTGAAAAGCTCATGGGAGTGAGCTCACAGGCTTCTTCAACTGGGATTTCAAGTAAGTTTGCCTCCGGGATGAGTGAAGCTCAAATGGTTCCCATAATGACCGGTGAAAGCAGTGATCATAGTGTCACCTTTCAGATCACTGATGGGGTTCTTCATGGATCAGGTTTGGGTAATGCCAAGGCTAATCTTTCCTATGAACACACTCCAACTATGGACTTGCTACAACTTTCATCACAGCTCCATCGAGTGGAACATCAAAGGCACTCCATGCAGGTAAATAAATAAGAACATATTTTTAGGATCTATATATCGACTCGAAAACAAAGCTAAGCACATCAAAAGGGTAGACTAGCAACCTTTTAGGTTTTCCTTTTAATGGCTTAAATAGAAAAGCAGTTCCATCAATGCAACTGGGAGAATGCTACAAGAAATCTGCTAAGATCAAAATTGCTAATTCTATGTTGTCGTGATTGTTTTGCCTGTAGCATGACACTGCTTCTTTATGACCAACTCAGGTCCATGGAGGACTTTGTAAGTGATCCGATGTTGCGTAGGAATTGTCTTTAGGTTCATGACTAAAAAGAGAGAATGTCTACCCCCACCCTTCTCTTCATGAAAATGAATTATGCAAGATTCCCAATTGAAGAAAAGAAATCTAAGCACTTGTTTTACTTTTCGCGTTTCGACTGAAATCGTACCCGTCTTCTAAAACAGGACTCTGTGTAGGAGACTTCATGAAGGCTGTGGAGGAGTTGAACCCATCAATCCTATGTCAATGGTACATTTTGTTAGTCGAGGAGAGAACAAACTGTTGTATAATCTTCCTGTCTCGTACCTCTAACCTTGTTTTCTTTCCTAGTTCGATTGTTTCTATAATACCAATGCTTTCGTCTTGGGACTAACTACTGAATCCCAAAAAAATGGTCGTAAAATTAAATTAGTTCGTACATTTGTGCTATTTAAGATGTCTCATTGCATATTCTGTTGCTTTCATCCTATCCATTTGGGAAAGAATCAATATTCTTGTCAAGAAGCAATCAATATATTACAACACACATACAAACCAAGTTCACAAAATGAAGGCCATTATAAAGTCAGCACTGCTTCAAAAGGGAAAGGTGAAGAAAACTTGATCTAAAAATGAGAAGAAAACCAAACAACAGAGACCAATCTCTAAGAAAATTAAATAATCATTTAGATTCTCCCTGCAACAATCTCAGTTTGAAATAGCTAAATGCTCAAAAAATCACAGAAATACATGAAATCATTTCCTTTTACTACTATGGCTAAAGCTCATTCTCTACCAATCCTCTGAGATTCCAAGCGAATGCTAAGCCGGTAACATTAGAAGGTAACATCAGTAAAAAGCTACCAAGAAGTATCGATTATCCAAATCCAATGCCTATTTCGAAGCACCATTTGGCAGATCGGCAGCTTTACTGCCTGATGGGTTCAGCTCATCCCATGCTTCAATCCAAGTGACCATGGCATCTGCAAGCTTGTCGAAGTATTCGTCGACGCCAGCAAGTTTTGCTTTAACTTGCTTCGAGAGTTCAATGTAGCATTCCTGCACCGTGGTGCATTCTTTTGGAAGTTTAACAGCTTGGAAAAATGGTATCAGTTCCTCTTGCCAGTAGATTCCCTTGTATTCCTTCTTCAGGTTTACAAATGGGTTGCTCGCTTTGCTGTGCCAAATGTAGGGCAGTCCCGTCTTCACTCCAAATCCTAGATGGTCGCATATTACCTAGTACACAAGATCCCACGCTCCAAATATGATCAGCTTCAATTGAGGTATTGCAAAACATGGGAAACAAGAATGAAAATGAAAGAGAATCAGCTGGTTATGGGGGGATGTCAACGTACCTTCATGCACCAACCAGCCCACATATCGTCGTAGCGTCCAATTGGCTGACCATCACCCATGAGACCGAAATACATTGCTGGGCCGATCAGCTCACGGTCAAATGCCAGATTCATACCACACATGGGGAAGAGGGTTGACTTTGGAATAGTCAAGACTGCATCAACATACCTAAGGGATAGCTAAAACAATCAGCTTATGATTAAAAAAAAAAACAAAAAAAAACACAAAACTCTAGTGTAATTCAATAAGTTCATACCTTGTATTTCTCTCAAGGGGCTTCACAAGCTGTGTGGGTGCATCGTAATCCGGGATGTTGAGCCACAGGCCATGAGACACTGCGGTAGCGACACCCTCCCGGAGACTAAATGGATATCCACGCACGAAGTCAGCACCCTCACGGTAGGGGTCGTACAAGGTATTGAAGAAGTTGGGTGTAGACGGGGTCAAGAGGTTCTTGATGTGCTGTTCAAGTGCATTGATGTTCTTGCCTGATGGATCCTTTGCAACCTGCAAGACGAACCCAAGAACACATCCTCAGATCCATAAGGAACGATCCAGCCACTGACAGAATATTAGCTCTAGCTATACGAGATCACTTGCTTGCCTAAATATGTAGCAGATCCATGAGTTTAGGCAACTACAATAGAAAATTCTAAAATGATTCCTGGTCTCGGGTGAGTTTCCGGACAGATCTACAACCGACGAGTGGAAAGCTTAGCTTTTTAAAGCATGCAAATCTGTAAACACGCCGCTAACATCATGCCCGAAGATGTTATAGCTAAACAAAGAGTTCAAAAATCCAATCATCTAAAATTCAACCAATCCCACTAAAACAGGGCAAGGCAAAACCAACATTCCAGGACGAACCATCTCTACACAGAGAACATTAAAAAACACCCCCAAATTCCACAATGCATATCCAAATCAGATCAGATCCAAAATCCCGAAACATGGCACAAAAATCCCAATTCAAGAGTGGGGGAAAAACTCACAAAGCAGTCATCATCTATGGTGTAGATATACTTCTTCTTGGAGACCATGTAACCAAAGCACCGGCAAGCAGAATCCTTAAAGGAAATGCAAGAAGCTTTCGGACCCAGAATCCGATTGATATCGTTGCGATTGTAGAGCTCGTAGTCAAAGCCCTCGGGGACCTTGATGACCTTGGAGGGGTCGCCGTCCTGAACAATGATGAGATGGTAAGGCTGGAAAAAGGGCCTCCACATCTCAAGAAAATCAAGGTTTCGGATAGTGGGTATGACGATATCGAGCTCATCTTTGAGCAGGGGAGTCGGAGAAACTTTGGAATCGGCCATTTGGGTCGGAATGTGGTACAGAGAGATGGAATGAAACGGGGAGATTAGAGGGTTTGAGCTCGAATTCGATGAGGGGTTGGGGGAGGGTTTTACACTGGAAGGGAAGAGGGGAGAGAGTCCAATTTATTGACCATCTGTTCTAGATTGTTAAAAGTAAACGCATGTTCCTTTGGCATCCGTTCTGTATACGTTCAAAAGTTGATTAAGTTGCAAATTTAATCTCGCAGTTTAAGAAGACTCTCAATAAAAGTATAGAACCTCCAATCACGCTCTCCCTCGCTATCTTATGCGTTTCCCGTTTTCATAACATTCCACAGCCTTGTTGACATTAAACTCTAATTGTTCTTTCAAAATTAGATAATAATAATAATGGAACTACCATATCCTTGCATCTTCACATTAAAAAATATCTAACTTTGTCTGTCACATGAAGCAACACTCAACCCTTGGATCACCAAACCTTGTGCTATGACTTTGAGAAGTATTTTAATTTTAAGTTTGAGGGAAAATTATTGTGTGCTATTATTAACATTATATATAATCTAAATGGATTTAAATTAAACTAAACATCACTTATCTAAATGGATTTAAATTATTTAAATTAAACTAAATATCACTTTTCATATGCGATGCTAATGTGTAATTTGGTAGGTTAGTGATTTAACCTTGCCAGTAGGAGTGTACATCAACTCGCTAACTCGAAAATCCAATCAAATCCAACCCAAGTTATAAGGGTTTGATTGAGTTTAAAAAGATTTCGAGTTTGGGTTGGGAATGAACCTCATCTAATTTTGGTTCAAAATTCAAATTATTTGGTCATCCGACCCAACCTAAAAAAGCCTTAAAAATAAATAAATAAAATAGGCCCATGTCCACACAGCCCAAGCCCATGAGTCTGCCCCTACTAATGGCACGTCAGCACTCTGCAGGCTGTCTCTCTAACTCTCTCTTTTCTTTCTCTTTGATCGTGAGTCGTCTTCGACCTGGAGAATAATGAGGTAATTGAAATGAAGTCTCACACACTCGCATCATAGTGTTTGTCTTCGTTGTTCAACTCCTCTCTACTCTCTTTGTGTGCCGTCGTTCGACATCTCAGTTCTTATCTCACTCTTGTCTCGTCTCTGTTTGTCGTCGAACATCGACGTCACTCGTCTCTTTATTTCTCCGTTGGACTATCTTCTTAGTTCCTTTTTCTCCACTCGACCTCATTTTTGTGTTTCTCGTCGGACGTCGTCGCTGACTGTCTCTCCATTTGGCGCTCCCTTCCACTTTCGTCGAACTTCTCTACTCTGTTTTCTCGTCAGACTTCTCCGCTCGACTCTAAGTTGTTTCATCACTACCCGAACCCAACCCAAAAATAGAGGATTTGGTTGACTTGTAAAAATTTTCGGGTTGGGTTTGATTACCAATCCAAGGAACCCGACTTTTAAATTAGTCTAAAAAAATCCTTCAACCCAACCTAATCGGACTATACACACTCGTACTTGCAATGCAATAAATTCTTGTGTTTGGTGGGTGGCATAGAAAATTGCAACTGTAGGAAGCTTGTCCTTCCAAGGTAAGAAGAAATGGATGGATGTAAAGTTGTGGAAGAGGAGGGTTGGTACAGTGAAATCACAGCAGATGGAGGGTGGAGATAGCAAAATGAAAGGGATTAGAATGAGTGAGTGAGATAGCAAAAAACAAAAAGGTCACCCACCCTCTCCATATATCCAAGAGATGGAAGGCAAAGAGGGTTGAGCAGTTTGGTTGGAGTTTGGGAGTGTACACAAAGGTATGATGGGGAAGGAGTTGAGACAAATGGGTAGGGCAAGAGCAAGGGCCAGGACCATGGAACACAAAAATAAGATTGATTTGAAGAGTGTGAGATATGTCCGGATACGGATGTATCCAACAACATGGGGGCTTTGTTTCTTAATTTTCTCAAAGGAACCTAGTGGAGGTATTGTTATTAATTGTTCTTCTTCACTTTCTGTTCCAAATCAATGTAAAACATACAATTATTCCTCGTCACTTTCTCTTCATTATTTCTTACCATGATCTTTCAGAGTCAGAGAAGCCCTAAACATGGAAGCAGAAGGAATATGGTTCAAATCTGAAGAGGATCTTTCAAAATCTGAAATTTGGGTTAACCAAATACCAACAAAAAAAAGGCAAATCTAGAGACATCCAAGAGGAAAAGAGGAAAAGAGGAAAAGATGAAAAGGTGTTGCCACCAAATTCAACCCATTTCCTCCGTTTGAGAAAAAAAAACAAAGATGAAAAGGAAACGGAAATCGAAGATAGCAAAACCTGATACAGATATTATACTCAAATCCTTAAATCTCAAACTCAGACAAAAATAAGAAGGAAGAGAGGAGAAGTTAAAAGGGTACCTGAAAATATAATGAAGATGGGGAGTGGTTTGAGAATGATGACGATGAAGTTCATACAATCCTTGACATGATAGGTGAAAAGGTAGGATGGATGAAGTGTGTGGCATTAGATAGCAGTTGAGAGCGGGACACGTTGTGGCAGAAGAGCAGCAAAGGGATATATGAGAACAATGGAAGAAACAACAAAATCTCTCAACCCTCATTTTGTATTAACCTTCTTAACACAACATTTATTGTAACACTCCAGAGCCTACAAAAACCCTCTCTCTCTCAACCTAACACACCAGACCCCAACCACTTTCCCTTCCCCACATCCCCACTTCATCAAAAATCCTTCCTTCCTTCCTTCCTTCCTTCCTTCCTTTTTTCAAATTAATGTATTTTATTTACAAATAAACTTTTGTGGAAGATATAAACAACAAATTCAAGGTCTGACCATCTAGATGAGATGACCACTAGACTCCAACTAATCAAATATTCAATTCACTTATAAATACCAAACCCTTCACTTCTCTACAACTATTTTCATTTCTATACAATATTCAAATTTCAATCATTTCCGATCTGACAACGATTTTATTTTATTTTATTTTATTTTATTTTATTTTTCTAAAAATCAAACATGTTTACCAATAATTTATTTATTTTCCAACACATTAAAAAAACCATGATCACATCTTCAGACTTGGTCGTGGCCTCATATTATTGATGCAATTCAAATAAAAAAAATAAAAAATAAACCTATGGTTTCAGTTGAACAGTGCAGAAGAATAAATATAAAGGCGAAACCACTGAGATGATACGGCATCGTGTTGTTTCTAGATATTCCAATTTCCAACCACGACCACCACCACCACTACTTTAGACTTGAACAATTATATAAATACATTCAATCAAAAAAAAAAAAACTTTCATTTACCTTCCCTTTCCGATTCCTTCCTTCAAGCATGGGCTTCAACACACCGGAGCGCCGCAGTTCCGTCCTGACGTCGCCGAGGCGAGTGGCGACGGCCATGCTCGTCTCTCTATCCACTCTCATGACGCGCTGTGCGAAACAAGCGTACAGAGCGTCGAAAAAGATTCAAACAAAATTGAAATCGAAGCGGTTTCTGAAGAACACGAAGACGAAGAAGAAGACGAAGAAGAAGAAGAACCGCGGCAGCGACGAAATGGAAGAGGAGTGGGGAGACGGGGGAGTATGGCAGAAGGCGATCTTGATGGGGGATAAGTGTGAGCCCTTGGATTTCTCGGGCGTAATTTATTACGATAGTTACGGGAAGCAGCTGGACGAAGTGCCTCCACGATCGCCACGTGCCAGTCCCTTGCCAGCCTTTCTTACAACCACTCACCGCCAGGTGTATTGAGTTAAACAGAGCATCATCACCCGGCGGTAAATTTCAAGTAGGTCAAGTAATGGTGTGATTGGTTTTCATTCTGTTTGTGTATAGTAGATTGAGTGTGAGTAATATTGATTGCGTGTAATTACGTTTCTGTTGCCCCCACCGAATTGTTGTATGAAATCTCACAAAATTAGAATGTTTTACTTTAATATATCCATTAGCGACTAAAAAGCATGGAAATTCTCATCGGAATCCTCTGTTTATTTATACTGTTAAACATCATCAGCAACACAAGATCAGTTCCATCCCTAAACAAACAAACAGGACGGGACCCCTTTCATTCATGGCCCATCAGGATCGAGAAAACGTTAATCCATTGCAACCAAATACAAGCACAGAAGCAGCTTTATATATATATATATATATATATATATATATATATATATATAAAAGTTAGTTTATTTATTTATGCAAATCCAAAGAGTTTCGTTTAGCCTTTAGGTCAATGTCAAGTGTGAACCTATAGGCGTCAGTGTCCGAACTCGAATCCCCTCAACTTTCACCACATGGGTTCTAGGGTTTAAGGCATTCCCTAAATTTCAGATTTTTCTTTCTCATTCA
Organism: Cucurbita pepo subsp. pepo; assembly: GCF_057944985.1. Taxonomy (NCBI): domain Eukaryota; kingdom Viridiplantae; phylum Streptophyta; class Magnoliopsida; order Cucurbitales; family Cucurbitaceae; genus Cucurbita; species Cucurbita pepo. Next base: position 14,540,463 of record NC_141806.1, on the reverse strand, counting down.
CCAAGACCATGACCTCCTCCATGGCGGCTCTCTCATCAAGAACGCTCTGCCGCTCTTTGCTCCCCACTTCTAAACCTTCTCACATCCTTCCCCTGTCCAATTGCGCCAACAATCTTTTCGTCCGCTCCGTCTCAGACACCAGCGGCTCCAGTATTGATTCGGACACCGAATTAGACTCACACTCAGTACCTAATCGATCTTCTGCTTCACAATCGTCAACCCAGACGAGACCGGTCTATAATCGACCTCTCGAAAATGGCCTCGACGCTGGCATTTATAAGGTGGTACATTCATGTGTTGGGAATTTCGAATCCTCTGTTCTTTTGTTTTGATAACTAACTTTGTGTGTTTGGGCGAAGGAAGGCTATTCTGGTGGGTCAGGTGGGGCAAAGGCCATTGCAGAAGCAGCTGAAGAGTGGGAGAACGGTGACACTGTTATCAGTTGGGACGGGTGGCATTCGTAACAATCGGAGACCCTTGGCTAATGAGGAACCCAAAGAGTATGCAAATCGGTGCGCAGTTCAGTGGCACCGGGTTTCGATTTATCCTCTGAGACTGGGCGATGTTGCCATGAAGCACGTCGTACCTGGGTAAGCTTTTCAGTTTTCACCATTCATCAATCTATCTATCTGAGATACATGGAGCATGTCATAGAAATTGGTCCATATTTTGTGTGTTTTCAGTTCAATGTTGTATTTGGAGGGGAATTTGGAAACCAAAATTTTCAGTGATCCAACAACTGGTATTGTTCGACGTATTAGAGAAATTGCCATTCGTCGAAATGGTAAACCTCTGGTATTTTTGAAGTTTCTGGGTACGTAGGAGGGATTACTATGTTCTCCGTTGACAAAGTTTGGTTGTGATGTATGTAGGGCGCCTTGTATTTTTGGGCAAAGGAGGAAATGATGCTCAGCCGTCGACTCAATCAGAGTTCAAAGGTGTTGGCTATTACTAACAAATGTTGTTCCCAACTTTCTCATCTCAACCTTGGAATCTTATTGTTTTTCAATCATATAACAACTCAGTTATTACTTCTTTGATGATCATTGATGCTTGCCTGTATAGTTGCAGTGCTCATGTGCATAGCTCAACAATCTAGTAAATGCACAAGCCAAATGTATAATTACAATCGTGAAAACACAAACATAAGTGTTGGATGATGGAAGTCCCACATCGACTAATTTAGGGAATGATCATGGGTTTATAAGTGAGGAATGCTAACTCCATTGGTATGAGGCCTTTTGGGAAGCCCAAAGCAAAGCCATGAGAGCTTATGCTCAAAGTGGACAATATCATACCATTGTGGAGAGTCGTGTTCGTCTAACATGGTATCAGAGCCATGCCCTAAACTTAATCGTGCCATTCAATCTAACATGGTATCAGAGCCATGCCCTAAAACTTAGTCGTGCCAATAAATTGGTAAATCCTCAAATCCTCAAATATCGAACAAAGAACTCCTAAAGAAAAGGAGTCAAGCCCCTCCTCGAAGGCAGTCAAAAATGACTAAGACTCCAAAGGAGTCGAGCCTCGATTAAGGGGAGGCGCACTTTGTTCGAGGGGAGGTGTTGGATGATGGAAGTCCCACATCGACTAATTTAGGGAATGATCATGGGTTTATAAGTGAGGAATGCTAACTCCATTGGTATGAGGCCTTTTGGGAAGCCCAAAGCAAAGCCATGAGAGCTTATGCTCAAAGTGGACAATATCATACCATTGTGGAGAGTCGTGTTCGTCTAATAGATGAGAATATTATCATCAGCTCATCTTCTACGGCTACTGAGAAACTTCTTACACAGCTTCAGGATGATTTTGCCGTCAAGGATCTTGGTATTTTGAGTTATTTTCTTGGGATTGAGGTCCGCCATACTTCTAGTGGACTTATTCTGACACAACATAAATACATTCGAGATTTATTAGCCAGAACCAATATGCTCACCTCCAAAGGTGTGCCCACACCTATGCTTCCCAGTGAGAAGTTGTTATTGAATGGTGGTGAAAAGCTCTCACCTGAGGATACTACTCGCTATCGAAGTGTCGTTGGTGCTCTCCAATATTTGTCTCTGACACGTCCTGATATATCCTTCTGTGTCAACAGAGTGTGTCAGTTCATGTCTCTGAACCTACTTCATTTTTGGGACGACGCGTTTCTTACAGCCACATACCTCATCCCAAACTTGGAATCTTATTGTTTTTCAATCATATAACAACTCAGTTATTACTTCTTTGATGATCATTGATGCTTGCCTGTATAGTTTTGATAACTAACTTTGTGTGTTTGGGCGAAGGAAGGCTATTCTGGTGGGTCAGGTGGGGCAAAGGCCATTGCAGAAGCAGCTGAAGAGTGGGAGAACGGTGACACTGTTATCAGTTGGGACGGGTGGCATTCGTAACAATCGGAGACCCTTTTGGGAAGCCCAAAGCAAAGCCATGAGAGCTTATGCTCAAAGTGGACAATATCATACCATTGTGGAGAGTCGTGTTCGTCTAACATGGTATCAGAGCCATGCCCTAAACTTAATCGTGCCATTCAATCTAACATGGTATCAGAGCCATGCCCTAAAACTTAGTCGTGCCAATAAATTGGTAAATCCTCAAATCCTCAAATATCGAACAAAGAACTCCTAAAGAAAAGGAGTCAAGCCCCTCCTCGAAGGCAGTCAAAAATGACTAAGACTCCAAAGGAGTCGAGCCTCGATTAAGGGGAGGCTATTTCATTTACAATCGTGAAAACACAAACATAAGAAACATCTATTTCATTTACAATCGTGAAAACACAAAAATAAGAAACATCTATTTCATTTACCATCGTGAAAGCAAATAAGTAAATAAATAAATAATTATAAATTTATTAAAAAAAATCAAATAGTTATTAACGAAAAATATCTGGAGAAGATGAAAAAAGGAGAGTTTTTTTTTGGAAGCATCATAGATTCATAATATAACATAAAGGAAAGAGGTCCTCTACCTTCCGATTGCATTGGGGCCGTAGTTTGACCCACATTACTCTGTTATCAATATGCACTCTCTCGTGTGTGGTTATCTTTTCGTGTATTGCTTATCCACGAAATCCCCTACGCCGCCCCGAAAGGCTTACAAAGGCTGAAAGAATTGAAGCACTGAGATCACCAAACCAAACCAAACCCAGGAAGGAATACTCGGAATCTCAGGACATGTTGCGAATCCCCAAATTTCAACATCCCCCGAACAAGCTTCAACACCCTCCCACTCCTCCTCCTCCTCTTCAAACTCAAAACTTCCCCACGTCCCCAAATCTTCCATTCATCAACCAATGTTGCACAATCTCCCGCCGTAAGCTCACCGTTGGAAGCAATTCCCTCTTGCTTCTTCTCTTTGGCTCTCAGATTCTAGACCCTTTTTACAACTCCTCCAAAGCAGAGGCTGAAGAAAGCTTGGGTGAAAATGAGCTAGACCCTTTTTACAACTCCTCCAAAGCAGAGGCTGAAGAAAGCTTGGGTGAAAATGAGCTAGACCCTTTTTACAACTCCTCCAAAGCAGAGGCTGAAGAAAGCTTGGGTGAAAATGAGCTAGACCCTTTTTACAACTCCTCCAAAGCAGAGGCTGAAGAAAGCTTGGGTGAAAATGAGCAAGAATTACAGAGATCAGAGAGTTCCAACGATGTCCCTCCTCCTTGCACAGAAAAGAGCCCCACCAAGCGTGCATTTCTTGATATCTCCATTGATGGACAGCCTGCTGGTCGCATTATCATTGGCCTTTATGGCAATGACGCTCCTGCAGGAGTTGCTAGATTCAGTAACCTTGTGAGCGGAGCTGCAGGGGTTTCTTACAGAAGAAAAGACTTTGTGAAGATCACATCAAACTATGTTCAAAACAGTGGAGTGAGATCTTATGGTGTGGATGTTGAGCTTGCAAAGAGGACAGGGGGGAATGAGTTAGCATCCGAAACTCTTAAAGATGAATGGGCGAGTGTCAATGAGAAGTGCCCTGGTATTAAGAACTTGGCTGGAACTGTGGGAATCATTGTGAGAGACCCTTTGAAACCACCACCCAAGTTGAAGTTGGTAGCCCGGAAAGGGAAGCTGGAGGTGGATCAGGAAGAGGTCGGAACTGAACCGAATGGGACCGAGTTCACGATTTCTGTCAAGGATTCGCCAGAGCTGGACAATTCGACCCTGGTGATTGGAACAGTTTTGGAAGGGATGCAAGTTGCGGAAAGGATTGCTCAAGTGAAGACAGTGAAAGACAACACTACTTCTCCTTACTTCAGGTAAACTTCATATTTGCTAACATAAATTTATGGGTTTGGTATGAATGAAGTAGGACTTGATAGTGTGAGGTCTGGATTGATGAACAGGGTGGCAAAGCTAATAGGCGATAAGAGAGCTGTTGTTGCAGAAAGAGGCTTCAACCGCCCTTATTCAAAAGTGGTCGTCACAAACTGTGGGTTGCTAGAGCTAGAGTAATGACATGGTTGTCCTCCCAGTTTTGCCCTTTTCTAAATTCAACTATGCCCTTTATGAATGAATGAGGTATTCTATGTCATACCAAAAATTTGAAATATTATTATCTCATAGGCTCATAAAGTTGATTCATCGTATAATTTACGAGAGACGGATTATGTTTCAAATTAATAGCCCTTCTCTTTGACACTCTTAACTTCAATACTATGTTCCAAAAAACAGCAAACTGCCAATAGAAGCAACCTCAAAAAATTACTTTACACTAATACAAAATCCCATAACTAGTTATATAGATAATGATATGACAGCAGAGATATCATTGTAGAAGGAACTCAATTGGGGAAGGCATGACATGAAAAACCCATCTCCAAAGGGTGTATGTATCCCATACCTTAGAAGAGGCAGCAATTTAATCCCGGAAGCTCTGTCAAGTAACGAGCCTAGCGCTTGGTGTTCTCGTTAGAAAGACTACTTTTCAATTTCTTTGCAGAAGATGTGAATAGATTTTGAACCGATCTAACGGGGTTATCAACCTGGAAAAGGAAACAGAGTTTTGCAATGATTTCCTCGAGATGAGGTGAAAGTCACAGAAAATCACTAATATTGATAGTGTCAACATCTGCATTGCTCCAAAAAATATAACCAGAAGTTCTTTACGTACCTTAATAAGAGAACCCGATGGAGAGTTCTTAGGTGAATGTGGCGAAGAGGACGGGGATGATGCGGAATTTGAGTTAGGAAGGGCCTTCTGCATTCTGAAACAGCTTGTCCACCATGGAATCGAACCTCTTCTCTGAATCTTGCGCCATTGATTGATTCCAGGAACGTTAAACTTAGTATCAATCGGTCTGCTCTCCGACTCCGCCCTCCTCACCCAAACTAGAGTAATTGATCAGAGCTACATTACAAAATTTAATTTTAAAATCTTTTTAATAATAGAACCCCGCCAAATTTCTCAATATTTTGAATCACACAAAAATATCATTTTAATTTTTAAAAAAATGGTAAACCCATTTAAGAAAACAGTTATACGAATTCAAAGGGTATACCTTCGTTGTGGCTGACCACCAAAGCCTCTCACTTTCTCCCACGTCTCTCTCCACTTCCAACTACGCTTCACTTCCTCTATTTAACCCTTTTTTCAAATCCTTTCATTTGTTCTGTAACCTCCATAATACAAGACTACAATGGCTTCCCTCCTCTCTTCTGCTTTCTTCCTCCTCTTTCTGTTCTTTCACTTCTTCTCTGCAACTTGCTCTGAGTTCCTCGTCGGTGATGAACATGGGTGGGCTGTCCCTCAGCATAAACACGCTGATAGATACAATAAATGGGCCTCCCATAACAGATTCAACGTTGATGACACCCTCCGTAAGTGCATCTTTTTCTTTTTTTGGTGTTGTTGTTTTGAGAGATTGGTAATGCAGTTCTTGATGTTGTCAGATTTCAAGTTCGAGAAAGATTCAGTGATGGAGGTGACAGAGGAAGAGTACAAGCAATGCCTTTCTTCGAAGCCTCTGTTGTACAACAACAATGGCGACGCAGTGGTGAGACTCGAGAGAGCAGGGCTGTTCTATTTCATAAGTGGAGTTTCAGGGCACTGTGAGAAAGGGCAGAGGATGATAATCAAAGTGTTGGAACCGCTCAGCCCTCCGCAGCCACCCACTGCTCCGCCCCAAAACAACAACACCCCACTCTCTGTTTCATCTCCAATGCTTGCACTTTTCTTCATGTTCTTTGTTTCCTTTCTGTTCATTTGAATCGTTTGTGATGAATTCCGTGTTGGGTCTCTTTTAGAATCAACTCTTTGTTTTATCTTTTTCTTTGGATCAGATTGTGTCATTGATTTATATTTGCATAACTTTTTTCCATCGTTATGAATGGATTGCTGACTTCTGGTTTGGTTTGTTTTCTGCATTCAGAATGTCAACAACATTAATGTGTGAAGCTTCAGAGAGTTATGATCCTTTCCATGGATATCCATGCAATCAACCTTAACATCTCTAAGACCATCCGCACCCAATAGAAAATATTTTATACTTTTGTAAAGGTTTACAGTTTAAATTGATACAACCATCAAGGTTTTTATTCATACATGGTGAAGTGGTTTTCTAAGGAAAAAAAAATTAAGTTTCAAAATATTATATTTAACTCTATAGTTAAAAATTAAATTCAAAACTTAAAAGAAAAAAATATAACAATGTAAAATTATAAACCATTCAACTAAATAAGAAACTAAAGTGGATGCTTCTAAGACCAAAAAGCATTTTGTTTTTTTTTTGTTTTTTTTTTTTCCAAACATTTGCTTCAATGATTTTACACCATAAAATGAGTAACCACTAAGTTACATTTCTAATTGGATGCTAATTTTACACCAAACATACAAATGATTAAATCCGAACAATTAAAATTAAAAAAAGACATAACTAAGTAAAGATCCGTTGTTGGTGTAGAAACTCGTCAATTTTCTTTTTCCCATATAAAATAACAACAGTAACAATAAAAACAAAATGTTGCTGCAACACTTATATCATCACATGTAAAAGCAAGCAGGGCCTAAGGCTACAGCATGTGTGAGCAAATTGGGAGACATCTAGCCGAAGTAGATGCAAGTCTTCATCAGAATGTAACACTTTAGACAGACGAATGGTAAGCATATATCACCTCACCATCCAAACTCACACAATGGCTCTTGTTTTACTTCTCTTTCTTGCCTATACATACTGACACTTTGTAACCTCAATTATCATCTAAAAAATTTATTACTATTTCAAAAGCTGATAATTTATGCCAACTCTAAAATGGTTAAACCAAAAAGAACAGAATTGGACATGGAAACTACTATACGAAATAATGAATAAGCCTAAAGGGCCATCAGCATTAGCAGGGAATTTTCTTTTCTTTTGGGTGGGGGTACAGAACATGGTGAAAAGTCCATATTAATTGGCGCAATGATGGTATAATGAAGCAGGGCTTGCCACCATCTTTTGAAGAATGATTGATTAGATCCAAACAAAAAAAAAAAAAAAAAAAAAAGGTAAAGAGGAGGAACAGTGGTTTTTGTTAGAGACAAACTTAAGCATTTTGTTTACTTTCTTTCTTTTTGTTATCTTTTTTTTTTCTTTTTTTTCCCGAGCTGTAACCCACACTTCCCAAAAATGCCCCATTCTCACCCTCTTTCTCTGGGGTATGGACAGAGAGAGAGAGAGAGAGAGAGAGAGAGAGAGAGAGAGAGAGAGAGAGAGAGAGAGAGAGAGAGAGAGAGAGAGAGAGAGCTTATGAAGCCCATGAAACCAGGAAGAGAAAGAAAGGCCACTAACCATGGTGGCTACATCCTCCGAGCCCACTTGCCAAATCGTCCATGTGGAATTGTGTCCTTTTCTTCCAACTAGAGCCATCTTTGACGATTTATGTTGCTATTCCTCACCCTTTGTCTATGATAGATACAAAATTTTCCCCGTATTAATTCATTAGATTCTTGAGGCCTTCAAAATCTGTCACAGTTGATTGATCTTCGCTGAAAATATAGAAAAACAACCTATGGTGAAGTGTAAATCCCAAAACTATCAGAAAAGAATCAAGTCAGAAACTTAAGAGATGTGAAAGTAGAGAATCGGTACTTTGAAGAAGGGTGAAAAGCAGTCAACAAAAGGAGGAAAGCTCAATGTGCTGTTGGGGATGCTAGTTGCGGTTCCTTTGATTATTTTTGTTGCCTTTTGATGACTTCTATGATCTGGCTTTATTTCAAAAACATATTGGGATCAATTTTCCCACATAGATATGTTAAACAAGAAGTAATGATTGGTTCATCTTGATCATTGTCCAATACATAAAATGCTAAAATTTTGTGGGAAGGTTATGTGAACCAAAGTCCCTAGATGATCGAAACCTCACAGGGAAAGATGAAGGAAGAAGACACTGAAATAACGATCGTTGGTGAATTTATTGAAGAAGGGTAGGGGGGGGGCATCCTTACCCAAGAGCACCCACCATCTGAAAAAGAAGGCAACAGCAAGAATAATCTCCTTTCCTTCTTTAGCCTTCTTTCAACTTTACTCTCTAATTCAAAGTATGGCTCAGTTTACAAGCTTTTGTATAATGCATCTCTATCCAAATTAAACAATGAATCTCTTTATCTCCATCTATTTACCAAAAGAGAGAATGAAAATATGTCTGATTCCACTTAAAGTACAGATCAGTCTTCAAATCTCAACATGGAAGAGATTTTGACTAATAAAACATGTAAATAAAAAATCATTTAGTTCAACGGAAGGAGTTGTAATTTAACAGACTAAAGAGAAAAGGGAAAGATTGATCCTCCTCACCTCCTCAATAGCTCGTTACCACGTATATGTAGGACAAGATCTAGAGACCAAACTGGAGCATAAAGCATCCTCGTTAAGGATAGTTAAGAAACCAACAAACTAAGTTAGATCCACAAGCCACGATTAAGAAGATGATGCAAATCTGGAGCTATTGAGGAGGAGACAAATAGCAAAAGCACTTGCCTGCAATAAGTAGTAATAGCATGGATTTAATCTCTCTTTCTTTCGCTCCTGTAACATGTTGTTGATTGGGGAGTCTCTGCTATTGGCAAACAAGAAGAATTGAACCAAAATGCAAAGACAATCATTTGATTGCAACGCCCACCTTGTCTTATCAAATATAAAGGACTGAACAAAAACCTATACATATACACCTTCATGGCCCCCTCCTCCCAACATGTTATAATGTATTGCCCCCCCCACCCCACCTACTCTAACAAAATACAATAACCCACTAACCATTTTCCCAAAAGATCAGAAAGGAAAGGAAAGGAAATTAAAACAAAAGTAAGGTTATGGAGAAATCTAGCTGGGCTCCATCAAGGCTTGACTAAATTCTTTTGAAATGAGCAAGACCCAGAGATTTCATGGCTGCAGCTTAATTAGACTCTAAGCAGATAGATACTGAGTTCGGGAGTTCCATTGCTATCTGGGTTCATCATGTAGAAAGCTTCAGAATCTCTAGAACCCACAATTCTCTCAAATTTGGCTCTCATGTACATGATCTCATTATCAGAACCGGTTTCAGATTCAGGCGACTCAGCTCCAGCCGATTCGGTTTCAGCTTCATAGTTTCCTGGCAGAACACCAGCACCCATCGAAATTGGCTCCACAGCCTTGAGGATTTTCATCTCTTTAGCCCCACAATCCTTCCTTGTAGCAAAACCGCTCTTCTTCCCATTGCAAAATGTCCTCCACAGCGGCTCTTCTAGAAGTCTCACAGCTTTTTTCCCCCCTTCTTTCTCTTTATCACATTCCAATGCAATTCGGACTAATCCAGACGCCATTTCTTTTACCAAGCCACTAATAGGCGTCGCAAGCTCTACCAAAAAGGCAGGTTCGGAGCTGGGGTCTCTTTGGAATGCAAAGTGCACATGGCCACGCCGAGATCCGAAAAGGGTTCCAACGACCCGAGAACCCAGACCCGGTGAAAGGCTAGACCGATTTTTGGCAAAAACTGTGAGAACCGAACGCAACCGAGCAACTGCAACGGCCGGCATCTTCCTTCTTTGTACTTGGGCTGCAGAATGCGGTGGGTGCGGCTCTGGAGAGACGACTCTGTTTTTCTTCTTCATCTCTTCCAGGTCGGCGGCCACGGAGGTAGGTTTGAGGGTTGGAAGTGGGTATTGGTCATCTTCTTCTTCACTTCCCACCTTCTGGGTCCAGTGGAAGTGTCTTCTGGAGGAGGAGGAATCCATAAGCGTCTTCATATGAAAGCAAAGGAAGAGAGCAGGACAGTCGCTTAAAATATTTCAGAAGAGACTGAGTGAGAGAATATAAAAAGAAGGAGAGAGATTCTGGGCTCTTCTCTTTAATTTGGTATGTGGGGGCAGTACTCAAAAATTCTTTATTTTGTAGGCAGCGCAAGAGAATCCTGACAAAAGAAACACACACTGACCCACCAGCTGATATATGAAATATGAAGAGAGAGGTATAGAGGGACATGAGAAATGGAAAAGAAGGGAATCTGAGGAGACAAAGTGAGTGTTCTTTCACTTTCTTGTAGGGAGAGAGAGAGAGAGTGAGAGAGTGAGAGAGTGGGGACTGGGAGGGATTTTGATTGACCGACCCTTTTTACATTTTGACCCAAATCTCAAACGAGTAAAACTTATGGGAGCCGAGGATGGAGACCCTACAAAAGAGTGGAGACAACACTGTTCACAATGAACATTGGTCGGAAAATGCAACCTCTGAGAAATTCTGAGCTGTCCTAGGGAGATGCGAAGTATCATAGGAGATGACGTAAGGCTCATCTCTGGAGTTACTGAAATCTCATGGCCTTTGCTGGTTGTGGAGTAGACATTCTCTACCAACTTCTAGTTTAAACGATGAATGAGGAGGGAAACTCTACATTTCTTGGGGGAAAAAACATTACCGTATTTCATATGGCCTACTAAACATAAATTAATCTTACCGTCAACAATCTCCTTGAGCTGGCATTACGCCATAGCTCCACCACAGCATCTATGGATCAAAATCTGGTTTTGGTACCGCTGGCTACAGGTATCTATAAGAAGTTGGTGATTTGTTGGAGTAACTGTTAGAAAGAATGCAGGTGGTGAAGTTATTCTACTCTAACTACTTACACTCATGTCTTGATAAAGCTGGGAAGCTAAAAGGGAAAATGCACTCAACGGAAAGTGAATGAGAACTCGTTGTAATGATGTAGTTGGATCTCAACCGGAGGATGTAACTCGAGCCCAATCAGCGGAAGATCAGAGAAATGCACAAATCAAGAGCAGATTGACTGTTAAGCCAAAAACAAAGGAGTCAGGCAGTTTAAAAGGCAAAAGAATGAGCCTAAAAAAGACTACTGAATATAAGTTAATCCAAAATAATGATTGTATACAAAACATTTCAGGAGGAAAACGTACAAGTTCAGATATTAGTGTTGTTGGTGACAACAGAAAACTGAAGTGAGATTGAGAGGAGGAGTGATTTGAATGATGGGGAGGGAGGTCCTTTTATAGGGAGATTCCCGGAGTTGGTTGAGATTTGTGTGGATGAAATTGAATTCACCTCCTCCTTCTCTTCGGCAGTAACTCATTCAAACTCTATTATTACCTTCAACACCCTCCCTTAAACTGAATTCTGCGGAAATCAGTTTAGGACTTCACTTCGTCATCTTGATATACATCTTGGATTCTGCACATCCCCATCTTTCTTCTAAGCTTCTCGAACAATGGTTGTTTCAAGGGCTTTGTGAATAGGTCTGCGATTTGTTCATCACTTCGGCAAAAGTTGAGTTCAATAATGCCTTCTTTACACAAATCACGCAAGAAATGAAATCGAACATCGATGTGCTTGCTCCTTCCATGCAACACAGGATTTTTAGACAACTTAATAGTTGACATATTATCACAATATATAACCGTCGTACCTGGTTGCTTCTGATTAAGAATTTCAAGCATTTTTCTTAACCAAATTGCTTGGCATGAGCATGCTGCTGCTGCCACAAATTCTGCTTCTGTAGTTGAGAGTGTTACAATAGGTTGCTTCTTTGAAGACCAGCAAATAGCTCCTAAACTCATCATGAAAATACTTCCTGAAGTACTTTTACGATCGTCTATATCACCTGCATAGTCGCTATCTGTATAGCCAACCATCTTCGGATCATCTCCTTTCTTGTAGAATACCCCCAAATCAAAGGTTCCTCTCACATAACGAAGTATCCTTCTTGCTGCATTGAGATGTTTTTCCGTTGGATGCTCCATGTAACGACTTATCATACTAACCGCATACATGATGTCTGGTCTTGTTGAAGTTAGGTACATCAAACTTCCCACAATTTGTTTGAAGTACCTATTATCAACCTCTCGCCCGTCAATATCCTTGTGCAACTTTAAACCCAATTCTGATGGAGTTCCAACTGTGCGCTCATCCAATTTAAATCTTTCAAGTAATTCTTGAGCATACTTCTTCTGACAGATAAAGTTACCTGCGGGAGTTTGAGTAACTTCTACTCCAAGAAAATATCTCATCAAGCCAAGATCTGTCATTTCAAATTTCTTCATCATGCTCTTCTTAAAAAATTCAAACATTTCTTCATTATTGCCAGTAAATATTAAATCATCAACGTATAAGCAAATAATGATAATGTTACCTCCCTTTTTAGTTTTCACATACAACGTATGTTCATACGGGCATTTAGTGAATCCCATCTTTTCAAAATGAGAATCAATGCGACTGTACCATGCCCTCGGAGCTTGCTTCAAACCATACAAAGCTTTCTTCAACTTGTATACTTGTTCCTCTTTGCCTTTTTTAACAAAACCTTCTGGTTGCTCCACATATACCTCTTCTTGAAGCTCTCCATGTAAGAAGGCCGATTTCACATCAAGTTGATAAATAGGCCAAGATTTCTGTGCTGCAATAGAAATTATGAGCCTGATAGTGTCTTGACGTGCCACTGGTGCAAATACCTCCTTATAATCAATTCCATACTTTTGCTTGTATCCTTTTGCAACAAGTCGCGCTTTGTACTTATCCACCTCACCGTTTTCATTCAACTTGGTTTTGAAAACCCATTTTACTCCGATTGTTTTCTGTCCTCTAGGAAGATCGGTGAGCTCCCAAGTCTTGTTCTTCTCTATGGATTTGATTTCACTGTCCATAGCTTCCTTCCATTTCTTCTCCTTTACCGCTTCTTCATAGACAATTGGATCACTATCCATAAAGAATGCAAAATAACCGCTATCACTTGATTCATAGTCCATCTCATAATCAATCATCCAATTTGGTCTCTTTCTTGTTCTTGGATTTCTTTGATTATGATCATGATCTTCTTCTACTGGTTCTTCTTGTTGAGCTTGTGATGAGCTCTCTCCATGCTCAAAGTGAGGCTGAATCGGGGCTTCAATTTGTTCTTCTTCAAGATCTACAGGAATCTGCTGATTCACAGTGATCTTTTCTTCCCATGTCCAAGTCTTCGTTTCGTCAAAGACTACATCACGACTAACCACCACCTTCTTTGTCAAAGGATCGTAGAGCTTGTACGCCTTAGAGGTCTCGCTTACTCCAAGGAACACACACTTCAAACTCTTGTCTTCAAGTTTCTTCCTTTTCTCATCAGGAACGTGTGCATATGCTATGCACCCAAAGATTCTAAAGTGGTCTACTGCAGGTTTTCTTCCGCTCCATGCTTCTTGTGGAGTCATATCTCTAACAGAAAAGGTAGGACTCCGGTTGAGAATGTGAACGGACCACACGACAGCTTCTGGCCAGAATTCCTTCGGGACTTCTCCTTTATTTAGTAAACTTCGAACCATGTTGAGAATGGTCCTGTTTTTCCTTTCGGCCACACCATTTTGTTGTGGTGTATATGCTGTTGTTAACTGCCTCCGTATGCCCTTCTCTTCACAAAATTTAGTAAACTCGTTCGAGCAGAACTCTCCACCTCTGTCAGTTCTTAAAGCCTTGATTCTTCTTCCAGTTTCCGTCTTCATAGTAGCACAAAATTTTTTGAAGCAATCAAAGGCTTCTAATTTGGCGTGCAAGAAATAAGTCCATGTTTTTCGACTAAAATCATCGATGAGGGTCATGAAATATTTCTTGTTACCATTTGATGCTGGAGAGATGGGACCATATATGTCCGAATGAATCAACTCCAAAATTGCTTGAGCTCTTCTTGATTTTCCGGATGAAAAAGAGTTTCTTTCATGTTTTGCTACTACACAGCTCTCGCAAATTTCCGTTGGTGGAGTAATATCTGGCAACCCAGTTACCATCTTCTTTGAGGACAACGTCTTTAATCCTTTGAAGTGTAGATGACCATACCTAAAATGCCAAAGCCATGTGGTATCTTCTTTCTTCACCATCAAACTTTTGGCAACGATATTTAACGTCAACGGATATAGACGGTTGGTGGTCATCTTCATCTTAGCAATCGATCCTCTTTTGGAGTCATAAATTTCACATTCATCATTTTGGAATGTGATCACATACCCCTTTTCTTGTAACTGACCGATACTAAGTAAGTTGGCCTTCAGATCAGGAATGTAGAATACATTAGAAATAGACTCTACAAAGCCATTTCTAGTCTTGATATCTACGGTTCCTTTCCCCATCACTTGGAGAGTTGAATTGTTTCCGAGAGAAACCGTAGTATGAAAATTTTCATCTAGAGTTGAGAAGAATTCCTTACAACCTGTCATATGATTGCTGCATCCAGAGTCTACGACCCATACACCTTGATCTGCAACCTTCATAGCATGGAATGACATTAATAATGTTTCTTCTTCTCTTCTCTCCACAAAATTGGATTGATCTCTTTTCTCCTTTTGGAGCCTGGTATAGCATTCATTTTTGTAATGTCCAAGGCGTCCACATCTGTAGCATTCCACCTTAGACTTGTCAAAGTGTCTCTTGCCTTTGTTTTCATAATCATTTCTGACTAGGTCTGCTGACCTGCCAACATCTCCACTTCTTTCTCGACTGCCTCTCCCACGACCTCTGCCTCTTCTTTGCCCTCTACCTCTAGGGCTTGAAGCTTCACCTGGTGTGGATATTTTTAAGGCTGTCATCTCCTCTATTGCACTTGTACGATTGAGCCTCTGCTCATGTACTAACAGGGAGCTTTGGAGTTCATCTATTTGCATCTCTTCGACATTGTTTGCTTCTTCGATAGAACATACAATGTAATCGAACTTTGGAGTTAGTGATCGCAAAATCTTTTCTACGACCGCAACCTCCGTGATTGAACCACCATGCATCCTCATTTTACTTGCAAGACTTATAACCTTGCCAATATAATCATTCACCGTTTCTCCCTTTTGCATTTGGAGAATTTCAAAGTCTCTTCTGACGGCTTGTAGTTGAGCACGTTTTACTTTCGTTGAGCCTTGATACTTCCTCCTCATAGAATCCCAAATTTCCTTGGATGTCTTCTTCTGAAGCATTGTTTCCAAGATAGTCCTATCAATTGACTGAAATAAATAGTTCTTGACCTTCAGGTCCTTCAACTTCGATGCTGCCAACAGTTGCTGTTGACCAGCTGAGAGTACCTCGCCTTCATTTGGCTCTTCATAACCCGTCTCCACCATATCAAAGAACTCCTTTGATCTGAGAAAATTTTCCATCAACATCGCCCAATGATCATAGTGACCATCGAACCTCGGGATGGCGGGCTGAACGTAGCTCTCAACTTGTTTTTCTGCTGCCATTTTTTGCTGCTGCAAGATTGCTCTGATACCAGTTGTTGGTGACAACAGAAAACTGAAGTGAGATTGAGAGGAGGAGTGATTTGAATGATGGGGAGGGAGGTCCTTTTATAGGGAGATTCCCGGAGTTGGTTGAGATTTGTGTGGATGAAATTGAATTCACCTCCTCCTTCTCTTCGGCAGTAACTCATTCAAACTCTATTATTACCTTCAACAGTTTGCACTCTGTTAAACACCTTTAGTTAATTCTCTTAAAACTTTGATCAAGCTCTGCCTGTCTAGTACTAGAAGCAGGGGCTCCACCGATTACAGTTGCATGTGCCTCTGCAAACATTCTCTGCAGCTCAGGCAATGCTTCTTCCTCGGTCCACACAACTGCAATACTGCATTGCTCCACTTCCCTCTCAAAGAACCCTGTTGGAGAAAATTCAAAATTCAAAATCAATAATTGAATGATTTGTAAAAATTATGGAGGGAGTTTCATTAGATAACTCGAAAATGGTCGGAAAATAGTTTCATATATTTCTCAAAGCATTATTAAATAACTGGGATGGATGAGTTGTGACTAATATTATCAAAACACTATTCACGTGTTTGTAATTGTGATGATAATTACTTATCTTTTGAATGAAAAATAATTTAATTGTGAGAATTAACAGTACAAAATTTTACTTTCAAAAAGCAGACATCCAAATATGTTTTTAGACAACTTTTATTCTGAAACACACAAAACAATTTTGAAAATAGTTTCCAAACAATCCCTATGTAGTTCCATATTGAAAATAGTTCCCAATCCCTATGCAGTTTTTCTATAAGATATGTTCACTATTAAAAACTTGACTTCCTTTTCTAACGTTTGGCGGTATTGGCATGGAATAGATGAGGATCCTAAGAGGGGGAGCACAACGTCTGTGAACATTGAATACATGGGTCAGCACGGTCACCAGAGGCACATATTGACAAAATAGTTAGAACAATAAAAAAAAAAAAAATATATTACCATAGGTTTGAAACTGTACTCAGACGAAGCAACCTTCCTGAACGCCAACCATTTAATCGTAGAGCAAGTTTCCCTCCAAGTGATCAGATTCAAACCTGATGCTGGTAAGTTTGAAAGAGCACAATGAGATGAGGCAAAAATGAAAAAGGGTGACTTGCTAAATAGTGGTTAAGAATATAGGAACATAGTGATTCATCAACCAAAGTTACCCACCCATTATAAAAAAAGAAACAAAAAGGGTCGACTTAAGAAGAATACAACGTATTCAAAAGGGAGAGAATACAACATATGCAAAATTCACATACAAAGGTTCAATAGAAAATTTCTTTGTTTTGCCCATACATATCATATTGGAAATTAGCATAAGTTTGTTAGCGCGACTCTAGAGGTGCAATTGAACAAATACAATATCCATAAATATTCTTAAAATTATTTGATTCAAATAAGTCAACTTTTCTATATATACCCGAGAAACAACCTCCTATATATAATACACCTTATTAGTTATGGTTCGTACAATCCTATTATATATATTTAGATAAATAAAATTAGAAAATTAAGAAGATTTAGATTGTACAACTTGTGAATCTAACCGTATACTAATTCTATTGTGCTATATAAATGAGACAAAACCAAATGAGACAAAACCAAATCGGGTTGTAAAAAGAAAAGTGAGCAAGCAAAATGATGTCTCAAACCATCTTTTGTTTCATCATTTTGCTTGCTTTTCAATCAAACATGATTATTAACTCATGTTTTGCACAAACATGATTATTCCACTTTGGTAGCTCATTGCAAGTCGAAAAGTGACGATTTAGGTGAGCATGTGATCAAGCCTGGAGACAAATATTATTGGAAGTTCCATGAAAACGTGTGGCAAACAACACTATATTGGTGCAATTTTAGCAGCAAACGTGGGCAGGCTTCTGGTCAAGTGTTTTGGCCAGAGAAAAGCCACTGGCTTAGTGATCGATGTAATCGTAATACCTGCATTTGGGTTGCCAAAGACGATGGCATTTCTATACGTATTGGTGTTTTCGGTTTATATGAATTAGTGTACCCTTGGAAATGAGGAAGGTGATGCATAATGCTTTATCAATAAAAACTCTATTTCTCAAGCTTTTTTTTACTCTTTATTTTAATTCAATTATATAATGATGTATGGGTATTAGAGGCAAAGAGGAAGATAAATTAGGTTAAATTAATTTTGGTTCCTCCCGCCAATCCTCAATCTCTCTGTCAAACCAAAATCACAGCCTCTTGTCTTGCCATTGTTGTATCTTCTTCACTTCACTCCTCTCCAATTCTTCCCCTTTTCAAATCATTCAAGAACCTTCACAACACCCATTTCCTTCCCTTCTCTATCCTTAAATCCCCCAAGTTTGCATATCTTTTCGTCCATGACTTCTTCCATTACTGCGTCCATGTCTTCTTCCTCGCCTCTGGCCCCCGATCAGCTTGCTGTGGAGGAGAACAAGCCCACGCCGCCGCCCAAGCCATGGCTGATCGTTGGCCTTGGGAATCCCGGGAAGAAGTATGAACGCACGCGCCATAATGTCCGTATGCTCCTATCTCTGCGTATACGAATTCAACTTGCTCTGTTTTTTGTACCATTTATTATTTATTCCTTTTATATCGAGCGCCAAGGATTTTTCATTTCTCTTTTTCTTTTTCGTTTACCGACTCGACTGACTGTAAAGGATAGGGAATAGGGAATAGAGGTGAATGAAGGTGAAGGCTCAGGATTGAATTCATTTAAGTATTTATGTGAGAAATTAAATTCTGTTTCACTGAGAACTATTATGCCTTATTTTCTATTGGGTTAACTTGGTATGCCGTTTATCGTGTGGAACCCCCTTAGGATAGGTTTCCGAGCATGCAATTGTGGTTATCTCGAGGAAATTATGATTTATGTTGATTTACAAAGCTGTGGAATGATATTTTATTTATTGCTGTTTTTGTTATTAGCCATACCGAGTCTTGTCTGGATGCCCTTTACTAAGACGAATTGAAGCATGGCTGATGCTATGATTAATTTTCCAGGTAGGTTTTGAGATGGTGGATGCTGTTGCTAAGATTGAAGGGATATCCATGAGTAGTGCTTCCTTCAAAGCTCTGGTCGGGAAAGGTGTGCAGATTTTAACAATTCTTGATGAAATTAAAATATCTGGTTAGAACTTAGAAGTACATCTAGCTGCTACTTTTCTTGCCTTGAACGGACTTGCTAATAGATTACTGACTCCTTTCTTCCCTGTTTGAAGATGTGTAAACTTTTCTTCCTTATCCCTGTCATGAAATGGTTTGGCCATGAACTACAACTCGGTAAAATAACAATGGGTGCTGTTGTTTCCTACTATAAAATTCCATTGAAGCAAGTCCTTGTGGTAAATATTTTATTCCCCATGTAAGATTATCAGTTTTCTTGACAAGAGAGGAGGTTGGGCTGTGGGGTGGGTATCTATGTTATTCACTTTCTTTTTTCCCTACATATAAGCCTTGAATTGGGGTCCGTCCTTCAACAGATATTCGATGACTTAGATTTGCCTTTTGCCAAATTGCGGATGCTGCCAAAGGGTGGCCATGGAGGACATAATGGGTAATTGTCTTTTATGGATTATAATTCAGCTTAACGCTTCATTTTGGGTGTCTCATTCTTCTGAGTTGTGGCATTCATTTTCTAATATCCTTAATACTAGGAGGTATAGTGGTAGGTTTTCATATGTTTTCTTCGGGGTCATGCTGCATAATATCCCCTCCATGCCTTTTTATTTTTATTAACAGAAGTTGCATAGAGTGAGCTTCTTAAAAAATAAAGAACAACAAATACAAAAGTGTGATTGAGTGAGGAACGTTTGATTTACTACATGATGAAAGGTTTCTGTGGGCGTTTTGGCCAATCTACTTCTAGCCTTTGTATCCGAACAATGCCAATTTTTATTTACTTATTTTCTTTATTCTGTTAGGCAACCCTGCATGAGTTTGTTATCCATCATAAGAAAGAGCATATTCCATTTTAAAGGATTTCTGGTTGAAAGGTTGTGTTTTTGCAGAATTTTGTCCCTCAAGGAAAAGTATACTTGCTCTAAGTATGATCTTTTACTTGAAAAGTTGACCGCAAAAATTTTCCTACCTATAGAAAAGCATGCTTTCTTCACATCTGAATATAGATTTTTACTCGAGTTTTTTTTGTAGCTTTTAAGAGGAAAAAAAATTGAGTTGACCAAGTTATAGTAAATGTAAAAGTTCATTAAAGATAACTTGTGCGCCTGATCAAATAATTTAAGCTTAGTACAAGCATCTGGGGATACGAGTTTTTATTGAATGATTAAGATGTAATAGAATAAACATTAAGAGGAGCAAAAGACATAGAAGTGCAATTTTTAATTTGTTTATTTGGTATGTGTGGCAGGATGAGGAGTATTATTGATCACTTGAAAGGCAGTCGTGATTTCCCTCGGTTAAGAATAGGTACGTCCCCTGAGGCTCTGTTAACACCTCCACAGTGCTTCTACATAAAATCAGCTGTTAAATGAATGAAAACATTCCATGCATTGGGCGTCCTCCACAGCTTATGGGGGAGTAAGACAAGACAATCAGTGTAATTTTCGAACCCCAACAATGTAAGCACATTGTCTTTCTTATTGAAGTCTCTCTCTGTGTCTCTTGGAATTGAAATATGTTAAGACATAAAGTAGTGATCTTTGAAGAGATCAATGAAGCCAATAACCTCCCCCACCATGCAGCAAAGAGACCGATAAAAGTTGAGAAGGACAGGAATTGATAGAACGGAGCAAGCTGCCTCTACGGCTCTACCTAACTTAGAATGCTTTAATTATCTCATCTTGACATCACCGAGGGAGGCTATTCTTTGCCTGTCTTTGTCATCTTCTTCTCCTTTATGCATTTTCTCTGTAGTTTAACCATTCGCGTCCTCTATTCTTCATGTTTGTCTTGCCTGTGTTTTCAGGTTTCTGGTGAATGCGTTCCCTATGGAATTGCCTCATACGTGGATGATTTCATGCAGGTGGATCCCACATACTTTTGAATGTACGTCATATGCTTCAAAAACTAATTATTTCATGGTATTTGTGTTTATTTATTTATTTTTAAATTGATTCCTACTATTTTAGAAGTTTTTATTTAGTATTTATGGTTAAAGGTCGGGTTAGAGCACATTGGCTTGAAGATTTAAAATGTTGATATCAACAATATTGATATTATGACGATGTTAGATGGATATTTCAGTATTTTACTTTAGTATTACATTAATTATGAACCCTAGGGCGTCTGGCGGCCGCCCAATAACAAAATCATACTTATAAAAAATAAGCCCTAGGGTTCAATAGGGGAGGAAAAACCCTTTAGCCAACCGCGGCTCTTCCTTTTTTATGCCGCCGCCCGCCACCCTTCTCTCTTTTTCACTTTTCTTCCTTAAGCCGCTTCCACCTAACGCTCACGGTCCCACAGCCGATTGTTTCCCACACCGCTCCGCACCCCTTCCCATATCAGAAAACCTCTGCCTCCCTTTATCCTCCTCCACCACCTTAGCTCTCAATGACGAGTTCCAATATATCTAACTTTCCGTTACTTTATTTTAAGGCTTTAAATGTGAACGTTTAAGTCCATGATATTGTTTTATGAATGATTTTAAATGCATGTTTTTGCATAGAAAGGTCACATCATGCATGTGACAACCGTTCTATTTCAATAGAAAATTAGGGTTGTTATGTCTACTTTGTCTGCTTGTTCAAAATTTCTTTGTTTTGGCCATACATATCATATTGAAAATTAGCATAAGTTTCTCAGCCCGACTCTGAAGGTGCAATTGAAAATTGAACAAATACAATATCCATAAATATTCTTAAAATTATTTGTACAATCCTATTGTATATATTTAGATAAATAAAATTAGTAAATTAACTTGTGAATCTAACCGCATACTAATTTTATTGTGCTATATAAATAAGACAAAACCAAATTGGGTTGTAAAAAGAAATCTGAGCAAGCAAAATGAAGTCTCAAATCATCTTTTGTTTCATCATTTTGCTTGCTTTTGAATCAAACATGATTATTAACACATGTTTTGCACAATCTGATTCCAAATATCAGAACCCATTTTCTCCATGGGAAGTGGCAATTTTGAATCACATGAAAGATTCCACTCTATTAGTTCATTGCAAGTCGAAAAGCGACGATTTAGGCGAGCATGTGATCAAACCTGGAGGCAAATATTACTGGATGTTGAGTGAAAATTTATGGCAAACGACACTATTTTGGTGCAATTTTAGCAGCAAACATGGGCATGCTTCTGGTGAAGTATTTTGGCCAGAGAAAAGTAACTGGCTTAGTGATCGATGTGATCGTAATACTTGCATTTGGGCTGCGAGAGACGATGGCATTTCTTTACGTGTTGGTGCTCAAAATTCATATCAATTAATATACCATTGGAAATGATGTGACCAACATTTATGAACATGGTGTATAATGCTTTACCAATAAAAACTCTTGTGACTTTAAATTAATTGAAGAAAATATTTCTCAATTTTTTTTATTTTATTTTAGTTCAATTATAGAGTGATGTATGGGTATTAGAGGCAAAGAGGAAGATAAATTAGGTTAAATCAATTTTGGTTCCTCCCGCCAATCCTCAATCAATCCAATCTCTCTATCAAACCAAAATCACAGCCTCTTGTCTTGCCATCGTCTCCTCCTCCCGCCATTGTTGTATCTTCTTCACTTCAGTCCTCTCCAATTCTTCCCCCTTTTCAAATCATTCAAGAAACGCCCCACCAGATATGAGTATTGGTGCTTCTCTATCTTCAGTCGCCGCCCTGCGCTTTCCTATTTGTCTCCATTGTTTTCGAACCCCCAGAACACCCATTTCCTTCCCTTATCTATCCTTAAATCCTGGAAGTTTGCATATCTTTGCGTCGATGACTTCTTCCTTTACTGCGTCGATGTCTACTTCCTCACCTCTGGCCCCCGATCAGCTTGCTGTGGA
Source organism: Cucurbita pepo subsp. pepo (assembly GCF_057944985.1). Lineage (NCBI taxonomy): Eukaryota > Viridiplantae > Streptophyta > Magnoliopsida > Cucurbitales > Cucurbitaceae > Cucurbita > Cucurbita pepo. The sequence goes on along the minus strand of NC_141806.1, from coordinate 14,517,823 downwards.
GGAGAAGAAGCCTGCGCCGCCGCCGAAGCCATGGCTGATCGTTGGCCTTGGGAATCCCGGGAAGAAGTATGAACGCACGCGCCATAATGTCCGTATGGTCCTATCTTTTCGTTTACGAATTGAACTTGCTCTTTTTTGTACCATTTATTCTTTGTTCCTTTTATATCGAGCGCGAAGGATTATTCATTTATAGTATTTAGGTAGGAAATTAAATTCTGTTTCATTGAGAACTATGTTGATCTAGACGATTATGCCTTATTTTCTGTTGGGTTAACTGGGTATGCCGTTTATCGTGTGGGAATCCCCTTAGGATAGGTTTTCGAGCATTAAATTTGGTTATCTCGAGGAAATTATGATTTATGTTGATTTACAAAGCTGCAGAACGATGTCTTATTTAGTGCTGTTTTTGTTATTAGCCATATTGAGTGTTGTCTGGATGCCCTTTATGAAGACGAATTGAATCATGGCAGTCCCTGATGCTATGATTAATTTTCCAGGTAGGTTTTGAGATGGTGGATGCTGTCGCTGAGGTTGAAGGGATATCCATGAGTAGTGTTTCCTTCAAAGCTCTTATCGGGAAAGGTGTGCAGATTTTAACAAACTCGTTGTTCTTACCTACTGCTTTTTGACAATTCTCGACAGTTGATAAAATTAAAATATCTGGTTAGAACTTAGAAGTACATCTAGCTGCTAGTTTTCTTGCTTTGAACGGACTTGCAAGTAGATTACTGACTCCTTTCTTCCCTGTTTGAAGATGTGTAAACTTTTCATCCTTATCAATTAGATTATCTGTTATCAGACTCATATTGACTTCTAAATTCTATTTGTGCATTCTCAAACCATAATAAGCAATTTTTGCTGGTTTGAGTTTGTTTGACAAGATACTCTTTTTCTTTTAGTTCAACAATTGGAGGATGGAGGGATTGACCATAGATCTCAGGATAGTAATTATTGTTTTATCCCTCAGTTTGCGTGCACCTCAACTATTTTTATGTATCAACCGTGTAAGCCTACTATTTTTTATGTTTGTGATGGAGCCCAAATATATTGAAATGTAAAAGATAATGGACTTACTATATACTTCTCAAGTATTTGAGGTACTTCCACCACTCTTGTGATACCACTCAAGCTTGAAGCCACTAAACAATTGCATGCCTTCATATCTCCCCTCTAACTCTATTTATAACCATGTCCACTGACAACTTCTTACCTAATTACTAATACTCCCTTATATTTCCATTTCTGTCCTAATTGCATTCATATTAATTTGGATGCCAAGGAAACTCCAAGCATATTATTGAACTCATTCTCTCTTGGCTAGTACGTGGTTTTTATTTATGTTTGAATTCTTTTATGAAGATGAAATATCAAGAAAAACCAATTTTTCTTGCCCCCAAAAAAGGAGTTCTTGTCTAGGAAAAATTATTTAGTATATGATTATTTCCAGCTGGAGATTGCTACAATCGTGAAGATATTCTATCAATGTTTACTTGTATTTTAGGTTTCATCGGGGATGTTCCTATAATGCTTGCCAAGCCACAAACTTTCATGAATGCAAGTGGTGAGTCTGTAAGTAAAGCAATCTCAAGGATCTCCATCCATTTTAATTATTAAGTTTACCCTTTGGTCTCAATGATTGATTTGTTATGCATTTAACCTTTGATTTCAGGTTGGTGCTATTGTTTCCTACTATAAAATTCCATTGAAGCAAGTCCTTGTGGTAAATATTTTATTCCCCATGTAAGATTACCAGTTTTCTTGACATGAGAGGAGGTTGGGCTGTGGGGTGGGTATCTATGTTATTCACTTTCTTTTTCCCCTACATCTAAGCCTTGAATTGGGGTCCTTCAACAGATATTCGATGACTTAGATTTGCCTTTTGCCAAATTGCGGATGCTGCCAAAGGGTGGCCATGGAGGACATAATGGGTAATTGTCTTTTTTGTATTATAATTCAGCTTAACGCTTCATTTTGGGTGTCTCAGCCTTCTGAGTTTTGTGGCATTCATTTTCTAATATCCTTAATACTAGGAGGTATAGTGGTAGGTTTTCATATGTTTTCTTCGGGGTCATGCTGCATAATATCCCCTGCCTTTTTATTTTTATTAACAGAAGTTGCATACAGTGAGCTTCTAGCCCTTTGTATCCGAACAATGCCATTTTATTTACTTATTTTCTTTATTCTGTTTTGACAATCCTGCGTGTGTTGTCCATCAGAAGAAAGAGAAGCATATTCCATTTTAAGGGATTTCTGGTTGAAAGATTGTGTTTTTGCAGAATTTTGTCCCTCAAGGAAAAGTCTACTTTCTCTAAGTATGATCTTTTACTTGAAAAGTTTTGACCGCAAAAGTTTTCCTCCCTATAGAAGAGCATGCTTTCTTCACATCTGAATATAGATTTTTACTTGAGTTTTTTGTAGCTTTTAAGAGGAAAAAAAATTGAGTTGACCAAGTAATATTAAATGTAAAAGTTCATTAAATATAACGTGTGCACCTGATCAAATAATTTAAGCTCGGTACAAGGGTCTAGGGGAATACGTGTATTTATTGAATGATTAAGATGTAATAGAATAAACATTAAGAAGAGCAAAAGGCATAGAAGTGCAACTTTTAATTTGTTTATTTGGTTTGTGTGGCAGGATGAGGAGTATTATTGATCACTTGAAAGGTAGTCGTGATTTCCCTCGGTTAAGAATAGGTACGTCCCTTGAGGCTTTCGAACTGCTTCTATATAATATCAGCTGTTAAATGAGTGAAAACATTCCAGGCATTGGGCGCCCTCCCGGGAAAATGGATGCTGCGAACTTTGTTATGCGCCCCTTCAACAAACAAGAACGAGAAGAGGTGAGTAAAATGGCATCACATTCCACAAAATAAAGTTTGTTGATAATGGAACTCAGTTTTTAACCATCCGAGTGGAATCTCTTTTCAGTTGGATTTTACAATGCAAGTCGGAGTAGACGCAATACGGATACTTTTGCTGGAGGGGTTTAACAAAAGTGCAACATTTGTCAACACCAACAAACCTCTGGAACAAATAGGCTGAAAACATTCAGTGTTTAACTTTAAACCTTTTTATGGACTCTAATAGGGCTCCAGCCATTTTGTTTACTGTATCAAACTGCTTTAGAAACTGCTTTATACACAGGCGGTATTTGCTACCAGTTTCAACTCTATACCAACATCCTTGAAAGCTTTGGATAGGATTATGGGGGAGGAAGACATGACAATCAGTGTAATTTTTGAACCCCATCAATGTAAGCACATTGTCTTTCTTATTGAAGCATCTCTCTCTGTCTCTTGGAATTGAAATATGTTAAGACATAAAGTAGTGATCTTTGAAGAGATCAATGAAGCCAATAACCTCCCCCACCATGCAGCAAAGAGACCGATAAAAGTTGAGAAGGACAGGAATTGATAGAACGGAGCAAGCTGCCTCTACGGCTCTACCTAACTTAGAATGCTTTAATTATCTCATCTTGACATCACCGAGGGAGGCTATTCTTTGCCTGTCTTTGTCATCTTCTTCTCCTTTATGCATTTTCTCTGTAGTTTAACCATTCGCGTCCTCTATTCTTCATGTTTGTCTTGCCTGTGTTTTCAGGTTTCTGGTGAATGCGTTCCCTATGGAATTGCCTCATACGTGGATGATTTCATGCAGGTGGATCCCACATACTTTTGAATGTACGTCATATGCTTCAAAAACTAATTATTTCATGGTATTTGTGTTTATTTATTTATTTTGAAATTGATTCCTACTATTTTAGAAGTTTTTATTTAGTATTTATGGTTAAGCGTTGCCATATGGTTAGGACCAAATTGGCTTGAAGATTTAAAATGTTGATGTCAACTGAAATATTGATATTATGATGATGTTGATGGATATTTCAGTATTACACTTAAAGAACTGTTACTTAGAGTTATGTATTAATATATATTTTTTTTTTTGATGAAAGATGTTTAGATGTAGAAATTGTACTTTTTTTCACGCATTTTCTCAATTTTTAGCAAGCATTATGGAACCTTCAGCTGAACCCACCACCACCTCCATTGTTGTCCTTTGTATATATATTCCTATTCATAATAACATTTCCCATGTGCTCTCTTTAATCAAGTCAATCTAATCCAAGAATTCCTTGTTTTAGTTGTAAATTTGAAGACTTTTTTTACATTTTAATTAATTTTATAAGATTCCTAATTTATCATAAAGCATGATCTTTATTCACATTCATATTCATCCCAACTTTTTCCCACTGGTAATCCACTACTTCAATTATTGGTCCATGGAACTTGAATTAAAATGTTATAATGTTTTTAATCCTAATTTCTGATTTTCCATCAAAATAAAGTTCTTTGATTGAAGAAAATGAAAGTCATACAAATAGAGTCAACCATTATTGGCAGCAGAAAAAGTTTGTTGGTTGGGGGGGAGGACTCACCGACAATCGCGCCCGCCCCGTGGCCCCCACATCCGTTTGAAATGGAGGGCTATCGTGGTCCTTGTTGCAGCGTATCATTTCTTGTGGCGTCCCTCAATTTTAGCATTTAATTATTCATTTATTATGCTGTGTCTTCCACTCCCTATTCATTTATATTAATTTCTTCTTTTAATTTTGATTTGTTTTTTTTTTTTTTTACCTGAAATTCAAAATTTTAATTTATATGAATCTACCGAAACTTGTCAAAATTAAAATACAATAATATTGTTTTTTTTTTATTACTATAATTGCCACTCAACACTCAACAGAATCTCGGGTGAAAATGAAAAACAAAAAAGAAAAAGAAAATGGCAATTCAAAAACCCTAATTTTTAATTTATAATTTCCCTTCTAACATTTATTGGGTGAAAATGCTACCACCGAATTAGCCAAGTCGAAGTTGACACGTGTCCCTTGCTGCTGGACGTTCCCTATGATTGACAGAGACGACGTCGTGGGGGCGAACGCAAAACAAAAAGTTCCGGCTGAATCCACCGGAATGAGGTAGTTCTTCGGCGGCAGCTGCAGCGACTTTCCGCCCGAGAAATGAAAAGATACTGTCGGAATCGTCACTCTCGATTGCGACGACAGATCGTAACATGTGTCGAATAATGCGAAGCTGTTCGCCTTCTTCAAGTACGGTGTGAGCCTCACGAAGGCGTCGCGAAGGGAGTTGTAGGCCTGAGTCTGCAGTCTAGTTATGGCGGTTCCTGAATCTACGATGATGCCGCCGTGGCCGGAATCGTCCAATTGAAACAGAGAAGGCGGAATAGAGAGTGGATGGCCGCCGACGCTCAAGCCGGTGAGTGCAACGTAGTAGAATGTATTGACTCTTCCGCTTCTGAGTAATTGAGCATTCACCGAGTCATTCGGTGCAGCGGAATTGAACTCGAGAGTTGATGCTGAACCAGAGTCGCGGTCGACAAGACAGTACGAAAACGACGAAGCTTTCATCTGAGAAGTTAGGGAAAGTGATCCGCCGCCCAGACCAAGCAATCCGGCGGACCCGATGAACAGTCCTTCGTTGTCGTGGCCACAGCCGAGAGCGACGTTGTTAATCACTCCGGAGTTACCAAACGACAGCGTTTCAGTGACGAACTGGCCGACGGTGAAGGAACCATCGCCGTACGAGACCTGGTAAAGACACTTCGCAGCACGACAACCAGACATTTCAAGAGCTTGACAGTGCGGAGATTCGCAGGGAAGGGAAGTAAAAGAAGACGAAGTGGTAGGGTCAAAAATGGGGTCGGTTTGCTGGTAACAATCCGTACAAGGCTGACATTGAAGCCAATTGATATCACTGCCGGTATCGAGAACCATATAGAATGGCTTGGCCGGTCGACCAACGCCAACGCGGGAGAAGTACTCGCCACTCCCCTGACTGGAGCCAGAGACAATGGGAGTGCTCAGATCCTCCGGCAGAATGTCCGTGTTCAACGGCTGAAGATCCGACCTAGTCAAGTCACTTAAGCCAAATTCAAGCCTATCATTAAGCGATTTAACTCTAGACGAGTCACGGTCGAGCCGGGAGAGGACCAAGCTCCTGTAGTCCGTATGTCCGGCATTGCGAAGAGCATCACGAGGGTGCAGCTGCAGAGAGAAGGAGGAGGAAGAAGAAGAGTTCGGCGGAACAAGCAGTTCCTGGTGGTGGAAAGAGGTCAAAATCTTAGGGTCGAATTTAAGGACTTGGTGGGCTTGTTTCAGAGAGGTAGAAACATCGAGTAAGGCGGAGGAGTGAGAAAGCTCCGGCGAAGTGCGGGAGAGAGTGAAGGGGAAGAGAGAGAGGAAGAGGATGATGGCGAAAGGACAGAAAGGTAGCTGATTTGGGTTTGCAGACGCCATTGTCAAGGCGGGGTAAATTGCAGTGAAAGATAGAGTTGGAGGGTTTGGGTTTAAAAAGGAAGAGAGGATTTCAATTGGGAAGATGGTTGAGTTTGGTTTGGGGTTGGTGGCAACCCTCTCTAGTCTCTGCTACTCCCTAGTAAAGTAACCATTATCCCTTCTTTCTCTTTCTTTTCTATTATATGGCATAAAAGTCCCATCATTTTTTTCAACGTTGAAAATGTAAATATGTCATGCTGTAATAAATAAAATAATAGCCATATGTATAGGTTGGAGCAGTTCAAGTTGAGTAAATGAAGAGCAGTTCAAGTTGAGTAAATGAAGAGCAGTTCAAGTTGAGTGAATGAAGAGCAGTTCAAGTTGAGTCCTCCTGCAACACACTTGAATAGCTTCTTCATCTTCATCTTCCTCATCCCTCAAGAAGATGAAGAAGCTAATATGGAAAGCAATGTGTTGGTCTCAACAAAATGGTAAATAATGCTTCCCTCTAACCCTGTTTTTTCTCACTTTTATCCGAATTCTCACCTTTCTAACCGCTGAAGTTGGTAAACATATATAAATTCTTCCTAAATTCATGAATGTTGACTTTCTTTACCCTCTATCTAGATAAATAGATCGATCGATAGATCCCAACCGTTCTAACCTATTTCCATAACTAGGAGTGGAGCTGGAAACTTTGTGGGAAGGCAGAGATTCAGCTCTTGAAGGCTCAATCTATATGAAATATAATTCTTGAACTTATTGGTGTTATCCCAATCTAAGTAACAGAGAGAACAAAGAGGCCTGCAAAACCTCCCCCACTCTTACAATTCTCCTTAATGTATGTATGGGATATGGGGTGGGTGAGGAGGAAAACAGCACATATTCACTTAAAAACTGCGTACTACTAACAGAATAGTGAAACCGGAGTGAATGAGCATGCATTCGTAAATTGAAGTTTATTTCTTTATGAAGTATCTCTATTTATGTACATAATTTTGTAGCAGTTGATGACATTCAATATTTTAATATGGGCAGAAGAGAGTACATTACATAATCTATTCTCCCTATTCAACAACCATCGCTTGCAGGCTCAATTGAACTAAGCAGACCATTGCCTCTCAGCTGCATACAGTGATCTTCTGCATCCACTTGGGCGCAGATAATTACCACTGCCATCCCATTGTAATGCGCCTCCTGCATTATGTTGACTGCATTGTCAACTGTCATTCCAGGGATCACCTTCATCAGAACTTGCACAACATATTCCCGCTTATTGTGATTGTCGTTGTGTAGCAACACTCGGTAAGGTGGAGCTATTTTCCTTGATTTCCTGAACATCAAAATTGTATTGGAAGCTCAGCTCAGAGTTCTCAAATGCATACAGATCTTTACTTGCTCGCTCATACGCGACAGACATTCAGAGGAGGAGAATTGTTTTATACCTAACATTAAACTCAGATTCGCGGCCAGGTGTTGTCTTCTCTGTGGCTGGCTTTTCTAACAATCCTCCACCTTTTCCGAGCTCAGCAACTGATAGCATCGTTAAGATGCTCCGGTTTCTACATTGTTTATGAAAATAGTATTTATCCCCTATCACACAAATACCAATTATAAATGTCTAATACTCAATAAACATCTCGTGCAAGTTCAAGTTCTAAAATTTCTGGAATTCTGGAATTCATATACTTTGTCTATGGACTTTCAGCAATAATATAGATTGAAGTAAAAGAAAGAGAACTAGAGGAATTAAACTATTATTTTGGTAGCTAAACAATAACATTTCCTATTCATTTTGATCATTCAACTTCTAAAAGTTCTACATAGTCATTGAGCTTTCTTGCTAATCTCATGTTGATCCCTATATTTAGAAATTTTAATTCACCACGACATAAGAGTTGTGTGAATGCTGTTGTCACATATACAAGATTTTACTGAACAATCAAGAGTAGCATTATACTATTGCACCATAGATGCACACAGACACGCAAACAAGAAGATTCAGTTCTTCTCTGCACGATTTGCTTCCATTTGTAGTTTTTCCCCCATAATCAAACGCTTAGTTTTCCTCTTCGAGAAAAATAAAATTCAAACGAACTGGAAAATTATCATTCTTACATGCGCACGATAAGCGGATTCTGTCTCCACAAAGCCAGAAATGAGGTAAACATTGAACAACGAACAAAAATTTCTTAAAAAACATTTCATCTAGATTTGGATTAACGACATAGACAAGTTAAGAGGAGAAAATTCCTAGAAGGTGTGAATACCTGGCCTGGTGGAATTGAAGAAATGGTAGGGTGAAAGAGGCAGTCGACCGCAAATCGCAGCTTCCATGGCCACTCTCGCCCTCTCTGAATCTCTGTCGCTCTGCTTGAAGAACTGTTGCAGGATGAAGAGTGATTTGGAGGCGCAGATTTACAGAAAAAATGCAAACGAGCTTGGACCGAGTGGTTTAGTTACTGACGCGTGGGTTTCCTCTTCGCTAAACGAGCCCACCATCCCGCGATCTTTAGAAGGGGATAATGAACCTGGCGTCTCAGCCATTCATCCCATTTACGACGTCGTTTCAGCTTTTGTTTTCCTTTTTATTTTTAGACCCCTTTGTTTTAAAAAAATAGTCGTAAAAAAGAAAAAACTATATTTTGTTCTCGTAAAATTGGACTAAAATTATATTTGATTTGAATGCGTTCTTCTAATTGTAGATCCATCCATGAAGATGCATTCTTCTAATTCTGGATCCATAGGTGAGAGGTTTGGATTCCAACTCTGCAATGGCGGATGAATTAAAGAAAATGCATAGGAATGGTAGTGATTATAGGCCACCCTTACGCGAAGTTCTCTCCCTCTCCTTCCTCTTCTTCTAATTTCTCTCCCTCTCTGCAAATCCGAATCAGGCCTCAACAAATTTCCCTCCTCCTTCAATCAAATCACATTTCGCAGCTACACGATCTTCAACAACATTAACGATGTGTCGTTTAAGCAACATACTTATAAGTCTCCTAAATAGTTGCACGCTCATCATCGGCCTTATTGCCGTTCTCGGCGCCGTCCACGTCCGCGACCACGGTGGCACCGATTGCCAGAAGGTTCTTCAGGACCCTGCTCTTATCGTAGGAATCTTCTTCATCATCGTTTCGTTGTTCGGCCTGATTGGATCCTGCTGCCGCCTCAATTCGATCCTGTTTCTATACCTGATCGTGATGTTCTTGCTGATTTTAGGGCTAATGGCGTTTACGATCTTCACGTTGTTGGTCACCAATAGAGGAATCGGACGGGTCGTGTCTGGAACGGGGTTCAAGGAATACAAGCTTGGGGATTACTCGCATTGGCTTCAGAACCACGTCGTCAATGAGGAGAATTGGATTCAAATTCGGAGCTGTTTGGTTGATTCGCCTATTTGCCCAAGTCTTGCTGAGGATTATCATGAACAAGAGGCTGAGTTCATTAAGCAGAATCTCTCCCCCATACAGGTGCCTTTTTAATATATAATCTTTCAATTTTTAAAATCCGAGCCTTCGCTTCGCTTCGCCTCTTGTTCTTATTCCATCCAATTTGAAAATATGATGCAACCAGCTTCCATAAAACCAATCTTCTCTAAACCAACTTGAAGTATTTGCAGTCTGGGTGTTGCAAGCCACCGTCGTACTGCGGGTTCGAGTTCAAGAACGCGACCTTCTGGATCGCCCCCAAAACAGGGCCGGCAGTGCAGGACAGCGACTGCACCACCTGGAGCAACCAACAGAACATCCTATGCTACGACTGCAAGTCGTGCAAGGGTGGAATTCTGGCTAACATCCGTAAGGAATGGAGGAATTTCGCCCTTTTCAACTCCTGTGCCATCACAGTCATCACTATCATCTATTGCATTGGCTGCTGCGCCGTTAGAAGCAACAGCTCCAGCTACAAGTATTATTAAATGGTTCTTCTTAAATGCTTTGCTTCCATGCTTCCTTCATTACTGTTCCCTCTGTAGATTTATATGATTAACATTGATGCAAGTCCTCAAATCATAGTTATGTATAGATGCATTTTTTCCAGAAACGTTCGGGTTTGGCTGACTCGAGCGTAATGCATTCTTTCCATGCTTCCATGTGGTAATGTATGTTCTTTTAGTTCCTTCTACTTGCACCACATGTATGTGTGGCCTGTTGTTCAGGATTTTTTGATCGTTTGTAATGAAAAGCTATAAACAAAAGCTGTGCAGCTACCAAAGTCTTTCTTGTCTTCTCTTTTTGTCGAGAGTAATTAGGCCTGAATTCTTGAATTGTTTATGATCCTGGCTAGTGGATTAATGGATATTAAGATGATGCTATTTCTACCTTTTCACCATTATACAATACTGCAACCAGTAACTGGGGCCAAATATGAAGACAAAAGCAAGTCCAGGATTACTAATTTACAGATCCTATGGAGCGTGGGAAGGGAACCTGTTGACGGCCAGCAGGACTGGATGAAATTTTAGTCGGCACCAGGAAGCAATTTTTTACTAGATGCCGATGTCAGTGAGGTCGTCCCGAAACGTTTGGTACCTGCTGGGATGACTCGGGATGGCGAAAGGATCTCCGCCAATGAAAACTTATATGTATCTGTTCCTAACTGGCTCTTTAACCAACCTTTGCTACCTAAAAACCCATCGGTTACAATCCAGGAGTTCTTGAAGCCAAGGGCAGTGAGTGCTTTTGCAACCGCTTTTGCTGAGTCTGAGTATCTAAATTTCCAAGAAATTCAACATGGGAAAGATGAGTAAAGATAGGGGTGGATGATATATAGAAACGATTCACAAATAAAGAAGATCCAAGATAGGCAAGATGACTCACGATCCCAAGATCACTATATTGGAGCCTTTGTTGAGTTTCTTGAGATATGAAATTTTGATGGCTGAAAGTTCAGCTTCTAGTTTCTTTACATTTCGGACAATGCCCCGCAACTTGCTTGGTAATTCTTCCAAACTGAAACATTTTGGTGCAAATGCTCAAAAACTGCCCACATATTTGGTTGTAATTCATTGTGTGGTACAGAAATAAAAACTTACGGAATGGCAATTGACTGGTTCTTAACACTAGAAGGAAGGCGAGGAATGCCAGACTTGTCCTTCTCCTTCTCGGATCGTATATCGATTAGAAAGTAATTACTCGACGAAATTAGATCGAGTGTTTGAGCAGGAGAGAGTTCACCTAGTCAATCAAAACACAGTGTAGCATTAGTCAGACTAAATCACTCTAAACGGGAAATATCAAATGCAAAGTCTAAAGCCACTGGCTTTTTCTTGTAATGCATTTTTCATAAAAGAGAGTAGATGCACCTTTGTAACCACGAAAGCTGAAAGAGATGGCAGACCATATTGGAGGAAAAAGCAGGTATGCCAAGGCTAAGACTCCGGCAACTTCTGCAATTAGGAGAGGGTCGGCTGCAGAGAACTTCTCGACAGTCGATGAGGCTAAAGGTGTGGCACCTTCAATGACCTTACCAGTTTGTTGAGCGGCACCTACAACTGTCTGCAACCAAGGAAAATGTTTGGTGGGCGAATCTGGGTTTGATCAAAGAAAACAGTAACGATAGAAAGATTCTCCAATTGGCAGTCCAAGATGAGCTAGAAACAACAAAAGCTCTAACTTCATCCTTTGAAAAGTCTACTGAAACTCAGGTGCTCTGAATATTACATGATTTGAAGGAGAAAAGAATACTTTCTGGACGTTGATTCTGAGCTATAATCTTCTTGAAAATGTTAACATAAGATGAAACATGCTACTTCCTAATAAATCATATGGAAAAATCAGCCAAAAGTAGAACTTGGCAGTCCAATTAAGAAGCACAAACCTTAGCAGCACTTAGAACAGGCTCGGTGTCAATGCCAGAGCCCTCAAGTGCTTCTAGGGCTTTCTTCGAAGCTTCGGAAATTGTTGGAGAAGCAACCTTCAACGCCTCTTCTCCAGCCTGCTTCACGATCGGCAGCGCCGCATCGACGCCTGGCTTCAAAATATTTGTAGCAGAGTCAATGACCTGTTGTGCAATATCAAAGAAATTCGAACCCATTTCTTGAACCTGATCAAACGTCTTCTCCACCTACCATTCCACAAAAACAACAACGCAATTCAGATAAATGAATAATTAACAACTTGCTTTAAATCATGAACAGACGAAGCATACTTACATTGTCGAGAGACGAGATGATTTGGTCTTTGCTGAGAGCCCTAGCTTCGTACTGAGGAGAAAAAAGGGCTAACAGAGAGAGGGTAGTGGAGGCCGGTAAGGCGACGGAGATGGGACGGAATTGGGATTTGGAATCGGATCTGTGAGAGGAAGAATGAAGTGACGGGGAAGAAGGAGGAGGGTGATGTCTGGGAATGGCGGAAGCTCTGATGGCGGCCATCTTCATCGCCATCGTCACTAGCTCTGGATGACTGGAACAAAGAGTATGACACCAAGAGGCGAATGAAGAAGAAGAAGAATAAGAGTAGAATAGAAGGATTGAGGTGATGATTTAGTGGTGAGTGTTGGAGGTAGAAAAGCGCCAAATCCTTAACGAATAAAAGTGCCGTGGTTGGGTTCTTCGGCCATTTTTGGCCGTTCTCTCGTCTCGGGGCACAACACAACATATATAATAATAAGAAATGGAGATGCGGGGTATCGAACCCCGTACCTCTCGCATGCAAAGCGAGCGCTCTACCGTTTGAGCTACATCCCCATTGATATTGCACTGCCCGATTTAATTTAATTTACATATATATATATATGTAAATACATTTTCTCATAGTTCCCTAAGAGAGTTTGGAAATGAACCAGTACGTCCAAAATGCGGACCGAGAACTAAATGAAAAAATGTGACAAGAACTTGTAAACAAACTTTAAAATGCGAACCGAGAACTAAATGAAAAAATGTGACAAGAACTTGTAAACAAACTTTAGCACATTTGATATGATTATTTGAAATGAATACAACAATTAACATATTTCCTATGAATTCATTCAGGAAAAAAATACTTTTTTTTTTTTTTTTTTAACCATACGAGTTAGATATGGTCGTTTCAGCTACAAAAGCTTCGAACCCGAGCGGTGCTTCGCTTTGGTTGAATTGACAAGGAGCAGCAGAACAAAAGAATCTTTTATGTACACCTGTGTTGGGTAAACATATATACACTGAGAAGAAACTTCCCATGGAGAAATGTCAAATCTTTCTATGGTAATGAATCTCATCAGCAAACTAATGGTTCTTGAATTCTTGGACGTCTTCAAACCGCTTCGATGCTTCAAACCGAGCTGTGTAACCAACGGTCGTGTGTCGTAGCGATCTCTGTCTCACTACTTGACAGTATTCTGGATCGTTTGATTGCCCGTCTTCTTTCATCCATTGAATCATTTGATGGTACATTGGGAAGAACCGCATTTGGATGGATGCGTAGATGAAGTACGGGAGAAGGGAAGCTCCCAGAGCTAATAGTGTGAGGATCCAAAACGACGGTGCCGGGGCGCATGCCTCGATGAAGACCTGAAATGCAGTGGTTGATATGGTTGGGTTCATAGCTCCATATGCCATAAGGAAGAGGTACCAGAGAATGATGCTGCCCCAGATGAAGAGATGTTGAATGTATGTGAAGTAACTGATTGACAATGCCATTTGACAGTTCACAACCCAAACAACACAAGTGCACATGGTGGCACCCAGAATTTCCAACCCAACCACCTCTCCACTGTTGCGGAAAGCTTGATGTTCCATTGCCACAACACAGAAGAAGAAGATGATCACAGAACTCAGTAGTCCATTGAACACCCACCCGATAACTCGAACCCAACTAAACAACACATTTTGGACACCTTCTTGGTATAAAAGTGGGAACTGAAATGTCAAAACACAGGGCAATGAGCCATTTGACATTGTACTTGAGGTAGATAAAAGATTGCATCTATAAGAAATGGCGACGTTGGACTTACCTTAAGACAGTACCGGGACGAGACGTCTTGATCGAATACTCCCAATGCGATCACAGGGAGAGACGTAAAGAAGACGTTGTACAGCGAAAGGAACCAGTCATTGTATACAGCTTGGCCGGAGAATGATGCATACAACTCAAAGAAGAAGAGAGTGAACCCAAAAACGATGTTCTTGTAGAAGAAATAGCATATCTGCCGCAACAGAAACGCAGTCGGTTCGACATATTTCAAAACTTTTTCTCTGTTTAACAAGAAGCTAAGAACATAAAGAAATATTTATGGATCAAGTGTTTACCATGGAAGAGATCCTTCTGTAACACCAATGTCCATGCACAAGGAGAAGCCTCTCTAAATATCGAAACTGCGCTATTGCAATATCACTTGACATGACTGCCTGAAATTTAGAAACATAAACAAGTATGAAGCTGAGATCAATGAAACTTGTTTTGAACACTTAGAAGATACAGTGGGGATCTGTTTCATATTTACCTGCATTCCTTCTACACCGCTAATACCGATCCCGATATCCGCTTCTTGGAGCATTCCGACATCGTTTGCACCATCACCAACTGCTAGAGTGGTGCCTCCTGTTTTAACCTTAACCAATTGGGTAACCTGCATTTATATCAGAAGGTATCGTGTTATATTTCTTGATTTCACCAGCTGAATAAACACGACTCGGGTTTAGATAGTTGAAGAAGTATGGTTACTTGAGCTTTCTGTTTAGGAGATGATCTGCAGCATATAACTGAAGCACAACCAATGGCAAGCTCCAGAAATAGGTTCTTCACATCATCCTCCAAAGCGTAGGTGAGGGACTTTCCATCAATTATCAAAGCCAATGCTTCCCGGGTTTTGGTCGAACTCGAAAGTAATGCCTTTGCATCAGTTAGTTGCTGCATCACACTTTCCTTAAACGCCTGAGCATCAGTAACATCCCATCACTTGGTTGAGCTGAAAATTATAGTTAAGCAGCAGCTTTGTGAATTTGATTTATTTACCTTCATAGCTGCAGATTTTTGAGCATCTTCCACTTTGTCTAAAGCTTTTCCTTCCGGAGTCTCTGAACTGATAATAATTTGCCTCATTCCTTGTCTAAGTAAGCTACAAGCAAAGCTGAAGAGAGGACATTCGGATTCGGGAACGATAAGCCGTTAGCGTACTGAACAACATGAACTGATGCTCAAAAAATTGTATAGATTATTATGCTTCTTACCCAATATTGATGGCTGTTTCCATTTTATCTCCAGTCAGAACCCATATTTTAATTCCAGCTTGAGCAAGTTTGTCAATGCATTCAGGGACCTAGCAACACAAAATAATCAATAACTTGTCAGTTCATTAATTCCCTGTTTGAGTCAGGCAAGCTAGTTGTAAGAGTCGTTTCGTTTAGCTTTCCATGGATTAATTCATACCCCATTTTGAAGTTTATCTTCAACTGCTGTAGCACCAAGAAGAATCAAATCTTTCTCAACGCTTTCGGTTAACTGATCGATTATGCCATCACGATCCTCGCTCACTGTGTTCTTGGCTTTGATGAATTCTTGATGAAATGTATTGAATTCCTCCTCCTTCAGCTCGCGGTATGCAAGCACCAAAGTTCTTAAACCAGCATCCGCATACTCATTGATGTGCACCTTAGTTTGTTCTTCAAACTCACTTCCATTCTTTGCAAGTCTTTCAAACATAACACTGCATTTCAACGTAAAAATTAATATGAGAAGATTCACTCTTCTATGCATAGGCAAAAAGAAGAAAAAAGAAGTTAGTTTATGAACCTGTCAGCTCCTTTACAAAGTAGTAGCAACTGTCCCTCTGCATTTCTTACAATCACAGACATCCTCTTTCTTGTGCTATTAAATTCCAAAACATCCAGTAGTTGATATGATCTGCAAAACCAGCCATGAAACCAAGTGGTGATTATATGATTGGGTGAATGATTCATAAGATGACCATCCAAATATTAATTCGTAAGACCGGCGATCGAACCTTTCAACTTTTTTGGTGGAGGTCGGGTCGAACTCGCGCAGCAAAATGCTTGTCTGAGTCCTTTCATAGAATTCAAAACCGAATTCTCTGGCTGCAATCACAAAAGCTGCCTCGTCTGGTGATTCAGCTTCATATGAAATATTTCCAGTTTCCTCATCAATTTCTGGCAATGCAGTGTGACAGATGGCCAGTACCTGCAGGAACTTTTGGATTACATCGGCTCGAGGCTCCTTCACCCAATTACCTTCCATTATTCTATCATCCTTGAAGTTAAACCCCTTAATGAGTGGTTTTTCACTGCTAAGACGTGCATTGTTGGCCCCTAAATTTTCAGGTAAACTTGACTCCTTTCTTCTTGCAAGAGCTCTCTCTACTTCGGTGATTCCTCGCCCGTAAGCAGTCCCGCCCACCGAACACTTGATAAACTCCATCGAATTGCAGGTCAATGTCCCCGTTTTATCCGAGAGTATGGTGTCGACTTGGCCAAGCTCTTCATTCAAATTTGAGGTACGGGCATGTGCTGGCGTATCAGTTTCCTCATAGTACATATGTGTATCTTGGTTGATGAAGGCACTCTGCAGAACTTTGACAATTTCTATGGACACATACAATGATATGGGAATCAAATAGCTAAAAAGCATAAGAGATGTGAAAAATTGCAATACTGCTGCAGCTGGAGCATTTTTCGGGTTGTAATACATTGTGGTATCGTCTGGCCTAAGGTACCATCTCGTACTTCTTCCATTATCGATATCGTCTCTAGTTGAAACTCCGAAGAAAATCGACCCCGCAATTGATATCAAAACCAAGACAGCAAATAGGAAGAACACAACCTTGTCCATCCTCTTTTCAATCTTGCTTCTCTTGGAAGGAGGAGCAGTTGAGTTCTGCATAACCTTTGTATCACGACCTGTGAAGATCACCACGCCGTAAATAAAATCAGTGTTTCTCAGCTTCGAGTCCCGAAGAAGAAGCTGTTGAGGGCTGAGGGGGTATTGCTGATCTTCCAGCTCCATACTCCCCACAAAGGCATACAAGTTTGCATTCGGATCTTCACATTTTATTATAGCCTTGAAATTCTGGAAGCTGGAATCTTCATGCAAGTTCGAGCTCGCTTCTAATGCGTTCTTCAGTTTCAAATTAGTTTCCCCGTCGAGATTCATCGTCTCGACGTAGCAAATCGCTTCCTCATAACTCGACGAAAGCAGAATAAGATCAGCAGGGAAGAATTCATCCTTCTCCACTTTAACTACATCTCCCACCTTCAACTCCATCCATTTAGTCTCAACAAACTCGCCATCTCGAATATGAACTTTCACCTTCCTGTTATTCATCTCCATATCCTGAATACAATTCCCACAATCACATTCTGAACATTACAGTAATGGTTCAAATCAGAAAAAGGACATGCTTTCAGATTAGAGCAGCAGTTGTAATTTCAAAAGGGATTTACCTGTTTGGTTCTCTTCCAATCTTCATGGGCCTCTTTGGCCATGGTGGCTCCAATAACAACAACAAGAGGAAGAACATTACTGACGGGGGAATAGGGCGAAAGAGGGGTAAAGGAAAGGAAAGCACAAAGGAGGAAATACAAGTTGGCGACCCTTCTGAATTGCTCAAACAAGGATTTGGGGAAGAATGAAGCAACGGTATATTTGGAAGTTTTGACATAATTGTCTCCATAGTTGAGAAGACTTGCCTCAGAGCTATCTGGATCGTTACAGTAAACTACCCTGGAGAAACCAGGCCCTCCAATTAAAGAATGCTCGTCTTTGAACGAAGCTCTTCCACAAGTAAAGGCATGAATCCTTCTGAAATGCTGCCTCCTTTTTCTTCTGCCACCACCCATTTTAAACCCCAACTAAAGCTTCTAATCCAAACCCTTCTGACACCTCGCTGATTTCTCAAAAATGGTCCCTTCAGACGGAGGAGGAAGAAGAAGGAGCTGAAAATAAATGGGGAAAAACTGACAGAAATTGAATGTAGAATGAAAAGTGGAGGATTTAAAGGAAATCCAGAGGCTTAAATCTGAAAGCCCCAAATGGGCGGGCAGGACAGGACAGAGACGGCAGATTCTATGAAGCAGACGAGTTTTGTACTGTTGAAAACTTCTCTGTTTTGTTTAGGGAGGATATACCAAATCCTAAGCCCTCGGATTTGACTAACACCTTTGAAGACAAGGCGGCAAATAAGAGATGGGTTTTTTACCAACTCGACCGAAAACTCATCTTAACTACTACGATAAAACTACAACAAAGGGTAGATTTTGAATCTTAAATGAAAGCCTAAAAAGTAGAAACAAACCCAACCCCAATGGGATATCGAAAACTCCACCATTTTAATTTTTTTTTTTTTTTCCTCCTTCCCACGGCTGCTGCTTAAACAATATGAAACCAGAGCTGGAATCTGATGTCAACGGCCAAATCAAAGACCAGAGATGGCGGAGACTTTTTCAGAGAACGTTGACCAAGCCCCTTTTCCCCTTCTGCAAGTCAATAAATTTTGATCTCAGCTCAAAAAGGTAAAGATTTAGCAGAGAAGAAGAAACAGTTATACTCTGTTTTACTCTGTTTCAATCTTCTTTTCACTAACAACAAGAAATGGGCTGAAACTGAATCTGAATCTGAAACTGAAACTGAAAATGGAAACAATCTTCAAGAAAGTGAATAAATGAAGTTCCCACAGGAGTAAAACTGGGTTGTCACAGATTCAGTGAGTAAATACGAAACCCAGATGGGAATTTTGTAGAAAAAACGAGGGATGGGTTATAAAATTAAAACAAGAAAAATAGTTTATTGGCTAAAAAAACAGCGGATCGTGAGGTGATGGTTGTCAGAAATGGAGACGAAAACAGTTTTAAATGAAGGTTAATGGAGAGTGAAAGCGAGAGGAGAAAGAAGAGGAGGGAGGATGTACAGAATATTTAGTTAAAAACTTAATTTGACGACGATGATGATGATGATGATGATGGCGGATGAGGCTGCGTTGGGTTAGGGTCAAACTGGACCATTCACATGCTTCAAATATATTATCATACGAGCTCATTTCCCAAATTACCCTCGTTTCATTTCCGAAATTACCTCTGGAAGGTAAGCCACTATTTTTTATTTATTAATTAATTTTGTTGTCTTCCGAGGCAATTATCTAACTTCTCGCTTACGGATGAGAAAGTGCCCAACGACGACTTTTCCACGTCTCCCCTCACTAAAATCATTACTTAAAAATAATTATTATTAAAACCAATAATGTTTTTTTTTTTTTTTTTTTTTTTTTATAAAATATTTCCAAAATCTAGTATTTATTTTCAAAGTTCTCATTTGTTTTTAAGACTTTGAAAGTGTATGCAATTTATGCAAATAAAATTATAATTAAAGAAAATTATAATATCTTAGAAATTATTTAAAATTCGTAATTTCTTTTTTTTTTTTTTTTTTTTTTTTTTTTAATTTCCTCTTCCAAAAAAAGGCAAATGGGACCTTTTTTTTCCACGATATTTCCAGCCGGTGACGATGACCCGTCTCAAAAAGCGCCATATTCTTTTGAGGCACGTCACTCCATTATCCCACTTCATCTTACCATTTTTTATTTTTCCGAAATTTCCGTAATTTCTTTTTGTTTACCTAAATTACTATAATATCTTCTCTTATGTCCCATCAATATTTTTTCTTCTTTTCTTTTATTAAATCCAACTTTATAGCATCTCAGATTTTGTTTATACTTTACATAATTAAATTATGTTTTTAATTAGATTTTTTCCAATATTCATCCTTCAATTTTTATAAAAAAATAAATTATTGGATGCATTAACAAATATGACTCTCCATCCCAGTCAAGAAAGGAAATTACAAATAATAGTGTCTATATTAAAAAATACTATACTAGAATTAAATAATAATCAATCAAATGGTCAAGTAAATGAGAACCACGTGCTAGTACTTATTCAAACGTATGTTTTAAGAAATTATTTGTTTACCTAAAAATAAAATAAAATAAAATAAAATGTATTTACAAAATTTTATTTAAAAGAATCTAAATGCTACATTGGTGTTTCTTTTTTTGAAGCAACTAAATTTGAAATGGTAACCTATTATATTCCTTTCTTTATGCTAAGCCATCTTTTAACTTGAATTTTAAAAATATTTGAAATTTAAAAAAGAATGTAAAAGGAAAAAGCAAGTGAAAAAAATACCCCATTTGCTTTAAAGTAAGGTGACATATTAATTAGCATGTGCAAAAGTTTTATTTTTATTATTATTATTTAATGTAGTTACGATGTGAACGAAAATTAATACTTTGAATTTTTGAATTATTCTTTAATTACTTAAAGTTATATTTCCTTTTCAATATCTTGAATTTAGAATATTAATTGGAGATATTCATGTATGCTTTTGAATATTTAAAAAATGGAATTAATGAATAAATATTTTGATAAACTAGAGAGAAACTTGATACCACGTAGGCATATGTGCGTTGCCCATCTCACCCTCTCAGAAAAAGAATTATTTTATTTTCTCCGCAAAAAATAGTTCCTTTCAAAACCCTAATAATTCGTACAGATCTTAGTCAAACTTTTCGGATTGACTCAATTTTTGCCGGTGTACACGTGGAGCCCCCACATTGTATACTTTCTAATTGGTAAAAAAATTTACAAAATTCACTCATCAAATAAAAATAATAATAAAAAAAGGTCCCGCGCAGTTTGTTCATGAAACGTCGTCGTTTTCGTCGTAATCGATAATTATGGGTAGTTGGCAAGAGAATAAGTCTCCCATTGGTTGTTCAAATATTTATATATTATTGCACTTTGAATGGAAAATTAAATGTAAATGACCTAACAATATTCGTTACACATTGCGAGTTTTTCAAACTCTTAATTTAATCAATTAATCAGCCTCTTCAATTTCTTCCTTACTATTTAAAGAAAAAATTTAATGAACTACATCATTATTTTAAAATAAATTCCATTAATTAATGTATAATTTCGAAATCAATTTTTTTTAGCATTTATGGAATGGAGTGGAGACCAAATTTAAGGTATGTTGGAAAATGGACCTATATTTAACCTTTTTTTTTTTTTTTTTTTTAGTTTGATTATAAATTTAAATAAATTAATCCCTATGTCATCATATAATAAAGCACAATTATGTATGTATGTATTTATTTATTATTTAATTAAGTTTTAATTATTTGGTTGAATTCATTTTAAAAAAATGAATTCTACACCATATATTATTAAGATTTGTCCTATCATTATTTAAAGGAAATATATATATGTATAAAATATCAATCTTTTTTCTTGGGTTTGGAATATTATAAGATGACATTGAATTGAATGATGGACAAACTTTGTTTTCTTTTATTTATTCACGTGTTTAATGATGTTTAACATGACTTTAGTCTACTTGATATTCTAAAATTAGTTATAAATACTATTTTCATTTATATATATATATTTTATTCAATAAGCTACCTTAAAAGTATTTTTAATATTGAAGTTATATTTTTAAAATTAACCAAATAACAATAATAATTTAGTTATGAATTTAAATATTTATTTAATAGTTATGAAAATCATGATAATTTTTTTTTATATGGATTGATATTCAATAAAAAAAAAACACACACACACACACACACACAATTTAACCTCCATACATGTTGCTCTAATATTGAGGTTGATGAATAAAGTAAAATAATATATTTTTTTAAAAAAATAGCAACTTTTTATTTCAAACATTAAAATTAATATTGTCAATTAATTAAGATATAAGAGGAAGAGTAGGAAAATGGTAGAATTTGAAGGGGTTGGGTGGGGATTGAATGGATGAGGTTGAGCTTCATTCAACTTTATGCCCCCACTCTAATAACACACACCTTATTATATACTTTCACATTAATGGATGGGACAATCTTGAACGCATTCTTACCTTCCACGTTGAAAATAATAACAATAATAAAACCTATAAAAATCATTCACAAATGACCAAATTCTTATGCCTTCCAATCAAACTATTTGAAATTGCACGTTCCAACTCTTTTTCATTATATATATATATATATATATATATACACACAACACCCATATATTTAAATATGTGGGGATATGAAACTTATATTAACATAGGAAAAACATTTATTTAAATGATTTAAAGAAGATGTAAAAAGACAAATTAGTATAATAATTAAATCTTCAGGTTTCTGTAAGCACATGAGAAAAAGCTTCAGCCCAACCTCCTCTCTTGTTGAAGGACGGACCCCAATTCAAGGCTTAGATGTAGGGGAAAAAGAAAGTGAATAACATAGATACCCACCCCACAGCCCAACCTCCTCTCATGTCAAGAAAACTGGTAATCTTACATGGGGAATAAAATATTTACCACAAGGACTAGCTTCAATGGAATTTTATAGTAGGAAACAACAGCACCCATTGTTATTTTACCGAGTTGTAGTTCATGGCCAAACCATCTCATGACAGGGATAAGGAAGAAAAGTTTACACATCTTCAAACAGGGAAGAAAGGAGTCAGTAATCTATTAGCAAGTCCGTTCAAGGCAAGAAAAGTAGCAGCTAGATGTACTTCTAAGTTCTAACCAGATATTTTAATTTCATCAAGAATTGTTAAAATCTGCACACCTTTCCCGACCAGAGCTTTGAAGGAAGCACTACTCATGGATATCCCTTCAATCTTAGCAACAGCATCCACCATCTCAAAACCTACCTGGAAAATTAATCATAGCATCAGCCATGCTTCAATTCGTCTTAGTAAAGGGCATCCAGACAAGACTCGGTATGGCTAATAACAAAAACAGCAATAAATAAAATATCATTCCACAGCTTTGTAAATCAACATAAATCATAATTTCCTCGAGATAACCACAATTGCATGCTCGGAAACCTATCCTAAGGGGGTTCCACACGATAAACGGCATACCAAGTTAACCCAATAGAAAATAAGGCATAATAGTTCTCAGTGAAACAGAATTTAATTTCTCACATAAATACTTAAATGAATTCAATCCTGAGCCTTCACCTTCATTCACCTCTGTTCCCTATTCCCTATCCTTTACAGTCAGTCGAGTCGGTAAACGAAAAAGAAAAAGAGAAATGAAAAATCCTTGGCGCTCGATATAAAAGGAATAAATAATAAATGGTACAAAAAAAAGAGCAAGTTGAATTCGTATACGCAGAGATAGGAGCATACGGACATTATGGCGCGTGCGTTCATACTTCTTCCCGGGATTCCCAAGGCCAATGATCAGCCATGGCTTCGGCAGCAGCGCAGGCTTGTTCTCCTCCACAGCAAGCTGATCGGGGGGCCAGAGGTGAGGAAGTAGACATGGACGCAGTAATGGAAGAAGTCATGGACGAAAAGATATGCAAACTTGGGGGATTTAAGGATAGAGAAGGGAAGGAAATGGGTGTTGTGAAGGTTCTTGAATGATTTGAAAAGGGGAAGAATTGGAGAGGAGTGAAGTGAAGAAGATACAACAATGGCAAGACAAGAGGCTGTGATTTTGGTTTGACAGAGAGATTGAGGATTGGCGGGAGGAACCAAAATTAATTTAACCTAATTTATCTTCCTCTTTGCCTCTAATACCCATACATCATTATATAATTGAATTAAAATAGAGTAATAAAAAAAGCTTTTCTTCCATTAATACTTTTTATTGATAAAAGCATTATGCATCAATCATTTCCAAGGGTACAATAATTCATATAAATCGAAAGCACCAGTACGTAAAGAAATGCCATCGTCTTTTGCAGCCCAAACGCAAGTATGACGATAACATCGATCACTAAGCCAGAGGCTCCTCTCTGGCCAAAACACTTGGCCCGAAGCATTCCCATGTTTGCTGCTAAAATTGCACCAAAATAGTGTCGTTTGCCCCAGGTTTTCATGGAACGTCCAAAAATATTTGCCTCCAGAATTGATCACATGCTCGCCTAAATCGTCGTCTTTCGACTTGCAATGAACTACCAGAGTGGAATCCTTCATGTCATTCAAAATATCCACTTCCCATGGAGAAAATGCGTTCATGCGCTTGGAATCAGATTGTGCAAAACATGAGTTAATAATCATGTTTGATTGAAAAGCAAGCAAAATGATGAAACAAAAGATGGTTTGAGACATCATTTTGCTTGCTCACTTTTCTTTTTACAACCCGATTTGGTTTTGTCTCATTTGGTTTTGTCTCATTTATATAGCACAATAGAATTAGTATACGGTTAGATTCACAAGTTGTACAATCTAAATCTTCTTAATTTTCTAATTTTATTTATCTAAATATATACAATAGGATTGTACGAACCATAACTAATAAGGTGTGTTATATATAGGAGGTTGTTTCTCGGGTATATATAGAAAAGTTGACTTGTTTGAATCAAATAATTTTAAGAATATTTATGGATATTGTATTTGTTCAATTGCACCTCTAGAGTCGCGCTAACAAACTTATGCTAATTTCCAATATGATATGTATGGGCAAAACAAAGAAATTTTGAACGTAACAACCCTAATTTTCTATTGAAATAGAACGGTTGTCACATGCATGATGTGACCTTTCTATGCGAAAACATGCTTTTACAATCACTCATAAAATGATGTCATGGACTTGAGCGTTCACATTCAAAGCCTTAAAATAAAATAACGAAAAGTTTGACATATTGGAACTCGTCGTTGAGAGCTAAGGTGGTGGAGGAGGATAAAGGGAATGTTTCGAAGGAGAACACTGATCCAGAAGAGACAGTAGATACTTGTAGCTGAATTCATGGAATCCCTTGTTTCTCTCTAGAGTCCGAATCTCTGGTTCCATCCCACAAACCACGAAATACTTATCTGGTTGATCGAATATCTCAATGCAAGAACACTATGTAAATAAGTCTTAAAATACATTAAAGAAATACAATAACTCTACATTACTTTAAATTGTAATCTACCCGAAGTTTATAACAAAGAAGTTTCATTCTTCTTGAACGTGCAAATTGAAATATCTTTGGATAATTTCAACAACATTTTCTTCATGATTAATATCTCTTGGTTCATATCATATTTCTTGCAAATATGGTCAAACAATAGTAAAAAAAAAAAACCAAAAATTAAAGTAAAAAAGCACTTCATCTCTATAGGTATTGATCTAGACATCAATTTAGCTCTCGATATGATTATAAAAAAGATATGATAAAAAAAATTGCATATAAATGATAAAAGTGCTGGCTCTTGAGAAATCAACTACTAGATCCCTAATATATGTTAGATAAATTGATAGATATAATTGAAGAAATAAATTTATAATTTAAAGACTTATTTATAATTTAACCAAAAAAAAATTATGTTTCTAACTTCATGAACTTAACTTGTAATTTAATTATAAGGAAAAAGAAAAAAAAATCCAACTATGTTAAGTTTTATTTTGATTATTATCAATATGCTCGTTATCCATGGATTGACATTTAAAGAATTAATTAGGGTTTTCATTCATAAAGCATTATGCTTTGATCGATAGTTGTGTTTGAGTTGAAGTCAACTCAATGAAGATTGAGTAAAATCATTTCCAAGGGTATACTAATTGATAAGAATCGAGGGAACCAAAACGTAAGGAAATGCCATTGTCTCTCGTAACCCAAATTCAAGTATTACAATCACATCGATCACTAGGCGAGTTTTTTTTCTCTTGGCCGAAACACTAAAACAGAAGCATGCCCACCTTTGCCGCTAAAATTGCACAAAAATAGTGTTGTTTGGCATGAATTTCAAAAAGTAAAAAATTCAATTAAAAAAATATATTTCATGAAAATTTGCACTTATCTTTTAATTTAACTATGAATTCAAATATTTAATTGCGTTATAAATATAATTTTTATAATTTGAAAATTAAATTGCTAACATATTCATATTTTTTTATTTAAAAAAATACTCTTAGTAAACTTAATTTGTTCGACCAAAATTCTACCCCTCCAGATAATAAATAACCATATCATGGGGACCACAAAAGAGAGAAAAATAAAAAATAATATATTTTTTTTTAAATTCTACATTTCTATTGAAAGATTTCTGTTTGTCCTTTGGGATTTACAACCTACAAACTTGAAACGATGTCGTGTCTTATCAACACGTCGGAGCCAAACGCACCTCCCCCATTCGAATTTATCTCTACAAAGCCGACAACGACTCCGGTCGAAACGGCACGTCCGAGTAATCAAACAAACCGCCCAATGCAACAAACTCCCCACCCAAACCGCTCTCCTCCGCCGCGCCGGAACCAATGCCGATTCCAATCTCAAACGAGTCATAACACGGTATCTCATCTTCAAACCCTACATTCCCATCCATCTCGAACACACCAGGCCAAGAACAAGCCGGCGTAAAATCAATCGCCTCGATCTTCCCCTCATTACTCGAACCTACAGTCGGCGGCAGGCCGAGTTCATCATCCGACGCCTCGAAAAGATATCCGAGTTCCGCCTGAGGAGTCTCATTCTGATCCGACAACGTTTCCGCCGGCGGTAGGGCATGAATCTCCTCCTCGAAGCTTCGGATAAACGAATCGAGTTCAAAACCTTGAATACTCTCATCTCGATCCGCAACAACGTCGGAATCTTCAAGGATGTTCAGCAACTTATCCTGAATCTCATCCGAATCTGCCAAATCGATTCTCAAATCATCTCCATCGGAACCTACCGGCTCCGACTTGGAGCATGGCTTTACAAATCTCGATTCCGTTGAGTTGAGTCGTCTGAGCTTCGACTCGGCCGAATCCGCAAGCGAGACGTCTAACTCGTCGCGATCTCGCTTTCTGTTGTCGGTGCAATTTTCCATGGAAGAAGAAGGAAATAGATAGAAGAAAAAGAAGATGAAGAAGAAGAAGAATTAGGGCTTTAAAGGTTAAACCGCCATTAGAGAGAACAGAATGAAGGAATGGTTGCAGAAGTGGTGTGAGAGACTAGAAATGGGAGGGGGCGACGTTTAAAAAGAGGGGAAACAGAGATATAAAAGAGAAGGACACGTGTCGAATAAAGAGAGGGTTTAGAAAATCCATTCTCGGTCGCCGTGTTTCCACCTTTTCTTTCTTCCAATTTTATCCTCTGTGTTTGTTTTCAATGATTCTGCTCCTCTTTTTCAATTTCTTTTTTAAAATAAATATATATATTTGGTAATAGTTATTTATTTATTTATTCATTTAACTAAATTTAAATGTAAGATTTGAAGTCCGTTGCGGGTCCCACTGACTTGGCATTGAATTTCGCCTTCTTGACCTTTTCGCTTCATTTACGTTTTTTTTTCTTTTTCTTTTTTGGGACAATTTCTTAATAATTGCATCGTTGGGGTCGGCGTTGAATCGGATTACGCATTGCCCCCCTCGAATCACCTGTATTTTGCATTACGGTCCTCTTCTTTTTATTTTATTTTATTTTATTTTTACTTTTGAGTTTAAATAATTATTTTAAGTTTAAATATTCCTACAATAACTTTCTCCTGATTAATAATAATAATAATAATAATAATAATAATAAAGGATGAAAAGGACGGACGAAGAAAAGGTCGAAAAAATCTGAATAAATATTAAAGAGAATTGAAGTAAATAATAAATTACAGACGACGCAAACGGCGACCTAACCATTTACGCCGCCTGAAAAATAAATAAAAAAATCGTAACGATCGTTATCTCCCGTTTGACTGCCGTGCCGCACTTCCCTAGCCGTAAACGGCAATCTTGTCTGCAACTTTCAAGTAATAGCTTGTGGGTCCCTTGTCGATTTTGATGTTTTTTTTTCTTCTTCAAATTTACAATCCAACGGTTCACATTTATTATCAAGTCAACTCGAAATTTTTTGACTTTTTCCTTCCAATTTTAAAATGTTGAACCAACCTTGGATCTAATTTTCTTTTTTTCTTTTTGTTTTTATTAGATCTTTTTTAATTAAAAAGACTAAAATATTGTAATTTTAAATGTAAAATAATCAAATTTTTGAAATTTAATATTTTTAATGGCAATAGATAAAGAAGAATAATTTTATCTAAAAATATAAGATGATTATGTATAAGGATGATAATTTAAAGCTACACAACTAATCTATATTTTGGGTGTTAATAAGTTCTTAGAAATAATAATAATAATAATAATAAATGAGACCTAGACTCTAATCACGTGTGGGCATGACACTAATAATTGATTATTTTAAACGTGTTATTAAATATTTAGAGTTAAATAATTTGTGTTTACGAAACTAGCCCCAAGTCTTATGGTATTTAGTGAAGAAGTCTTATGGTATTTAGTGAAGTTAAATAATCTGAATTAGATGTAATTACCTTAACTTTGGATGAGAACTCATAATATTTTAAATGGTTTAAAATTAAAATTAAAAAAAAAAAAAGTTAATTTTTCTATGCCGAAAATGATAGGATGTTGGAGACGAAAAATCCCACCTCGAGAATAGTCAAGAATACTCGAGTGGAAAAGAGACAAAAATAAATAAATAAATCTCAAATATATATATTTCATGACTATTTGTATTTTTTTTTTTTTTTTTTTTTATATCACTTATATTTTCATTTTTAAAACTTACTTATATTTCTTAAAATTGAATAAAAATACCCTATTAATTTGACTAATAATTGATATATATATTTAAGAAAAAGGTAAATAAAAGTAAATAATTATGAAATGAGAGCATAATTTATAAATAATTCGTTGACACCTTTGGCTATGAAGTTGATGTGGAAGCTGAGTTTTTGGTTTTATTTTTGGTGGCGTATTGAAAGGGCCTTGGAAGATTTGTGACCAAACTAAATAATATGAATTGACCCACCACCCAACAACCCAAACGCCCTTTCAATACATATTATTTCTTCCTCCTTCATTCACTTCAATCAATTACCTATTTAATCTTTTAAAAAAAATAATATCTATTTAATCTCGAACCAATACTACATAAGAGTGATTATGAGAATATGAAAGACACTACTTATACTAACAAACTGTACCTTTGATTTCGATGACTTAACAATAAAAACTCCATTACAATTTGGTCAAACTAAAAAAAAAAATTAAAAATTTGGAAAATGAAGCATAATAATTAATTGGAGGTGTAATTGATAAGTAATATAGGTAGAATGGTAGGTTAGATAAGTATCCATATTTATGGGATTTAAGTAAATGATATTTTTGTTTATTTTATATAGAAAGGAAAATATTTGCGTGGGGCTGAATTATTGGAGGAATTATATTATGAGCATTAAAACAAAACAAATTAATTAAGATAATGATATTAAATATAAAAAAAAAAGGGGCAAGGTTTTCCATGACGTCGTTCTCAAATAATTAAACACCCCTCACACTTACCTCGTCCATCACGCAACCTTCATAACCTGCCACATCTATCCTATCTATTCATTTTTTTTAAATTTAAATCATAACCTTTATAAAACATTTATAAATTAGAAAAATCTTAGCTTTTTTTAATTTTTTTTTTTAAATAAGATTACTAAAGATTTTAAACCTAATTTTTAGCTTAAAAATATTTTAAACAAATATATATATATTAAAAAATAAATTTGTTAATTTTAAAAATTATGTCCTAGGTTTTTTTAATTAATAAATATTATCTTCTAACATGGTTTTTTTTTTTTAGAAAATATACTGATTTACGAGTATTTTTTTAAATAAAATTTTAATAAAAAACAAACTTTAAAATAACTATTTTTTAAAAGAATAATAAAGGGTAAATATATATATATATATATTCTTATATTTTAGATTTAGTGGATAGTTTGTATTCAATATAAAGGTTGAACAGATTGAACTTTCAATCCCACTCTTTCTCATTCTTAAAACATCTCTAGAGAAATATCCGGGATCATCTGATATCAAATCTAGAGTAGAGTCCTATCGGTAGTATAAGAATTGAACCACTCCTAGTAGGATGTGATTCAAGGACAAGCTAAATACGGAAGCTAGCGAGCATGTACACATAATTAAATGAGAGATGCTTAAATAAACCAAAACTATATTTAAATGACAGTGCGATCGTATGAATATCACATTATGATTAAAAAAAGACTCGTGAATAAAATTTATGATATTTTATCTCTAGATAGGAAGAACTATAACGTAATCAAATATTTTCTCCAACTTGGGGCGGTTGACTTTACATTAGAATTGAAATGCTTAAAAAACAATCAGAAATAAATTTAAAATTAACTTTAATAACTTTATATTGCCGAAGAAAAAAAGAAAAAAAAAAAAAAAAAAACAGGAACTAATCAGTAGAATCTGCTGGAGGCACTTCATTTAAATTCAGTTCCATATGTTCCTCAACCTGTCGGATTCTAAACACCGCCGCCGCCCTTCTCTCCGTCGGCCTCTTCTGTACCTCTTTCAAGTACCGTAAAGCCACATCCATCCTCCTCAAAATGGCATAGAACTCCTCCACCGCCTCCGTCGTTGGCTCCTCTACCTCCACCTCCGCCGGCGCCGTCTCTCTCTCCTCCTTTCTCATCTTCTTCTTCGTCTCTCCGCCGCTCTCCCCCTGCGACATTTTCTTCCTCTTTTCTCTCTCCATTCCTAATTGCTTCTTCTCCGACAAGATCATACCATTTTTTTTTATTTCTTGCCAAATGATCAAGCTTCTTTGATCAGTAGTTATAGTTCTGGCTCTTTCGTTTTCCACCGTCGGATGGAACAATTGGAATCTATATGACGTCATTCATTTTCATTATGCCCACGTCACTCCGTTAGACATTTTGAGCAACTTGGGGATGATATAGGGCCGGACATGAATTGGGCCGACATTCAACTGGAGTTGGGCCACAACCCATTAAGCAGTCTTGGATTTTATAAATTATAGTTTTCTAATTATATAAATATATATTAGATGCATTATTAGCTTTAGAAAAGTGAAAGGTAATAAAAAGAAGTCATTGTGGGGGAAAATTAAGACAAATAGAGGAATATTATTTAAAAAAAAAAAAATAGAAAAAGAAGAAAAGAAAGCCCATAATACCAAATTACCAAAAACACCTTACCTAGCCCCTTTCTTTTGACTACTATAGTGTTTCCCCCAATTTTTCTAGGACCCAAATTTGGGCTTTTCCACTTTTTATTTATTTATTTATTTATATAATCGTTTGGTTTTAAAATATTAGGTTTGAGCTCGAGCTTGATGTAGCAGTCAAGACAAGGGCGTAGGTGGAATGTTGTTTATAGGGAATCACTGTACATTCGAGTCTAGATTTTCTTTCATATTTGTCTTTAAGTTTCTGTATTTCGTATATTTTAAACAGCCTAAACTTGTAATATTGTATATTGGTAATTCGTTTGGCTTTTGTAAAAATTAAATTTTTATTACTATTTTAATTGAATTTTCGATGTGCACACGTGTTTAAATATTTTAAATTTCATGCATTTTTACTTATAAATAAAATAAAATACAACACCAAATTTAAATTTATGGAGTTGCACGTTATTGAAAAATGAAAATAATAATAAAGTTGAAAAAAAAGAATGGATTAGGAAAGATTAACTAAGATTACACTAATTAGTTGGCATAATTAATGGTAATAAATCGTTTTAAGGTGGTGCAATGTAAGGCAATATGGGTGTAAATTTTGTGGGTATTCTACTTTTATTTACATGCATTTTCTTACGTTTTTTACGGTTTCATTTCATTTCTAATATTACGTTACATTATTTATATTTCCACATCCTCTTTATTAATTATATCCTAATTTTTATTAATTACCTATCATAATTATTAATACTATCATTTTATAACCTAAACAAGATTATAGATTATTAGTTTTAACAAACTTACATTTAATTTTTTATTACACAAATAAATACAATTATTCAACCTCACCGAACACTTCAATTGTTCTAACAGTTTGTCATATGAACTAAGGGCTATTACGTCACTCAAACTATATTTGTTAGCATGGCTTAGTTTAGTAGGTTGAAGCAATTAGAAAAATACGAGTGAAAAGCATATAAAATTCCCAATATAGTCTAAGTGACGTAAGAAGTCAACTAGCATAAAGTGACTCATAGTCCGATCCAAATTAGAGCTACAGGACTCACCTGTCTAACTGAGATACGACTAAATTGAGACCAAAAGATTTTCTAGCTCGTGGATCTCGCGTCCGACAAGAATCAAACCTATAAATTTCAAACAACCTCACAAGCCTATATGGGTGAATATAGAGGTAGAGTTAATGACATGTTGTGTTCTATCTTATCCTAACACGTTATTTTCATTGAATTCAATCTTACTACTTCCACTTATCAACCTAGCCAAATTCGAGTATCTAAGTGTGTAGTCTAGAAGAGCACGTTATTGTGTACATCTTTGCGCAATGCATACCCTCCCATGGCAAGATCTCGAACAGTAGGAAATTGTTTATTCAATCAACCAAAACCAAAGAACAATAAACAAAAGGAATATTAAAAAACATAAAAAGTAGCATTTTAAATTCTATGGTGGGCGAGTGAGATCTGTTGGTGATTGATTAAAATCCAAGCCCAAGATCTTCAAAGCAAAACATCCTTGAAAGGACTAAAATAGCATCCATATTGTGAGAATTAAGGGAGAAAAGAAAAGCTTGACTGGAGCCGGAGGTGAAGATTGGGATTGGGTGGACAGATGGCCCAAGCAGCAGCACGCGAGAGGCTTTTTGGCTCACCTTAAAATGCCTCATTTCACACTTCCATTCAGAAGAAAAGAAGCCGAGAGAGAGAGAGAGAGAGAGGGAGAGAGCGTCGAGAGGGATAGGCTCTGTGTCTGTGTTGTCTGTGTTGGAGGGCTACGAATCCACAACAGAATCACACACACACACCCCCTTCAAACCAAATTCAATCACAGACTCCCCTCCGCCTCCGACCAAATACTCTCAGACGCCTTCAGTGAGTCCTCTAAACCCTCCTTCTAATCGCTATTGCTTCATTTCTCGGTTGTTCATGCTCTTGGGAACTGAATCTACTCTGTTTTCGACGTTTTCTAAGCCATTGCTTATGATTTTCTTTTGTTTTTTGTGGGGTTTTTGACTTTTCTGTGATTTTCCACTCCATGGTTCTCTGACCCATTTCGCGCGTTTCTTCTTTTGTAGCTTGTGTGTTCATTCTTTTCCTCTCTTTCAATCACAACCCTCGTCGATAAGATACTTCGCAAGGGGGGTTTTGTGGAGAGATTTATGTCTTCTGAGTTTCATCTGTCCTCTGGAGCTTTGAAGCAGCTCTGCTTTTGTTCTTTGTCTCTGTTCTTCACCCTTCACATGCAATTTCGTTCTCGTCATCAACAAACTTTTCAACCCTTTTTTATGCAATTAACATCAAATCGGTATGTGGGTTTTGCTTGTTACTCGTTTATTTCAAGGGTTTAATACCTGAGATTCCATTCTTTTCAAGCGATGTATGGGTTTATGGCTGTTTTATTCAAAACCCCTTTTCTCCTGCAGGTCTTGTTCTGGAGTGAAGAGGTTTCAAGCTTCCACAAGCTACCATAATCTCTTCTCAATTTTGGTTCATTTTTGTTTCAGGGTTTTGGGTTTTCGTTGACATTGAAGATCGCTAAAACTTCCTCTGTTCTCCTGCCTTCGTTTATTCATTCATTATATTCTGAGGTTGCTAAGGCAGTTTCCAAATCAAGATATGTATGGTAAGGAGGAGAAGAAAATGAAGCAACTAAGAGAAGGAAAGTCCATTTCTGTGAGGAAAGTTCGTGTACTGTTTCACGATCCTGATGCCACTGACTACTCAAGTGAAGAAGATGAACATGTCAATCAAGATGCTAAAAACATTGTCTGGGAGATATCAGTGCCAGATATCCGCCATAAGATATCCAAGGAGAGCTCACATGGAGGCAAAATTAGAACCAAGGCTGAAGTCAAAGCAAGCAGTAGCAGAACACAAAGATCGTCTTCGATGTATAAAGGCGTTCGACGAAGGAAATGGGGGAAATATGCAGCAGAGATTCGAGATCCGTTTCGTGGCCGAAGATTGTGGCTTGGTACTTATAACACTGCTGAGGAAGCTGCTGTTGCTTATCAGAGAAAGAAGCACGAGTTCGAAAGTATGCAATCGATGGCGAAGGGCAGTGGTGAGCTTGGCCGAGAGCAACCGGAAGAGAAGAGCGGATCAGTTGCTGATTACACAGATGAATCTGAAAACATTATAGCTTTGTTTTCTCATCCTTCACCATCATCTGTACTGGATGTTTGTAGTGAAAGTTTATGCAGCAATGTGGATCAAACTATGGAACATTCAATCACTGAAGGATGTATGCCTGTGGTAGATGATGAAGACATCCTGAAATCCATCTATGAAGATGAGCAGTCCATTTTAGACATCATGGAAGCGACCCCGACCCCAACCCCGATAACTCTACCACGATTAGATACTCAGGAATTGGACTTTCAAGTTCTTGAAGACAATTCATTGATCTTCAATGATTTTGATCAGTTCTTTCATGACACGAACTTCAGAGACAATTGTACTCTACACAGCATCGAAAACAGTGTCGGGGCGCTCGATCTTCCTCCGATGGATATGGAATTCGACAAGGAGTTTTCATGGTTTGACGATACGATGAGTATATCGTGCATGTAAGTTTTGCAGTTAGGAGATAGTAATAGTCTTAAGAGCGGTAAAAAAAAAAAAAAAAACAAACAACCATTGTGAGGATGCAATCTGTGGTAATGTTTGTAGAGAAAGAGAGAGAGAGTTCTTGGGTTTTTGTGTGTGCTTTTAGAGCCGTCCAAGACATTTTTTTGTCAACTTCCGTTTGTACCGCTAAGTTTACATAACTATTATGAATGCAAGTTCTGGTAAGTAAGCCTTTGGCTGCTGCGGCTGCTGCTGCTGCTCTGCACCAATGCAAATTCATTCAGAAACTGTCATTTTTTCATAGGGAGATGAACTCTGAGTTTGTTCCTATCTGTCTAGTTGATGCCTTTTCTTTTGATTCCTCCCTTCATTTTGTCTCTTCTTTCATTTTGCTGGATTTCCTTATGGCAAGTGTTTGGCAATGCCTTATGGGCACAGCAGGGAAAGTCAGAGGAGCCAAGTGTGTTGTGGGTAATGTAGAGTGACAAACATACACAAACACTCAAATTTTAACCATCAAACGCATGGACAACACACACAATTCCCTTGAAGTTATCAAAGACGGCTCGAGACCTCGAAACGAACCAACAACCAAATGTTGTAAGAACAGAGAGCTTTGACGAATGGTAATTTAGACCCTTTTATGAAACATGTTGGCTTGAGGTAAAGTCGGGCGGATGAGGTCGAGTTTAATTAGGGTTATGATGGATGTGTTTTGGTGTTATTTTGTGACTTGTGGACCAAAGGTAGTGAGGGTGTGAAGGGGATAAAGAGATGATAATGGCGGTGGCACAGAGGCAGAGGATGGCTTAAAAAAGAAGCAATATTTGCATAATTTGAGAGTGGTGGTTATATGTACTTTTCTTTCATATCATTCAAAATAATATTTCCTTTCCAGCCTACAAAAATAAATAAATAAATAAAATTTACTTTTGACTTAAACCCTATATTGAAAATAGTCAAAGATTTGTTGTCTTCTCACATGCCCCTTTAAAAGCTCAGTTTGAATTTTTCCAAATCTCTGCCATTGCTTCAGAATACATAAGGAAATTTTTGACATATAAAGATATAATTTCATCCGTTTGATCGTTCTATTTTTTCCCTATATGGTCGGGTAAAAAAGGTTGTTCTACTTCATATTTTGCTCGTTTAGAAGAAAAAACTCACTCAATAATGTTGATTGATAATCTAAGACGATTAGTGGATAGTTCAATTATTTTGTATGAGAAAGGTTGATTGGATGAGTGATGATGAGAATGTGACATGTGAGGAAGAAATTAAGGAAATCTTTGCTTCTCTCTCTAAGGGAATGGAAAGGGGAGAGAGAGAGAGAGAGAGAGAGAGAGGAAGAGGAAAGCCGCCATGTCAATTCAAGATCATCTCAGCAAAAACACAGCCGAAACGTAAACAAAAAGAAAAGGAAAAAAGTGGGTCCAGAAATGGGGAGGCGGCTTCAAGAACAGAAGAAGATCAAAGCTGCTACCAATTTTCAAACTCTGCCTGCTCTACTCTTCATCGTTCATCCATCCATTCCCCAGCCTTTTGTCCCCTTTTCCCCCAACTTCTCTCTTATCTTACCTAATCACATACTAAATCAAACCCTTTCTCTTACCCAATACTTGCCCACCCTTTCTCACATGAAACATATAACTACTTCCATTCGAATTTGAAAAGAGAGATTTGACTATTATTGAAACGAATTTCTTCACTTACCATTTGTTCTTATTCTCCTTATTCTTATAACTGAGCTCGAAAACAAGAACTATTTTTCTATCATGCCGTATACCTTAGACTATCAAGCCCACTTCGATTGTCTACCTAAGATTCAACACATAGGGAAGATATTAAATTCAAATCTTGATCAATATGGAACTAGGGTAAGAGTCCCATCAGCCTAATTCAACGGGTGAAAAGGCACCAAAGCTATTCCAAACACATGTAATAGATTTTATTTGAACTTTAAAATGGTTGGTAAACATAGATATTCCTTTTAGGAAGTAGCATTGCTAAGAGTGATAGCATACACTATAACAACAAGATTCTCTATCTTATATATATATATATATTTTAAAACATGATATAATAAAAATGATTCCAAATACTGATATAATTTTAAATTTGATGTGCTTAGTGTTCATTCTTTCCTATCATATAGGAAGCTACAAATTTATTAGCTATAATAATGACACAATCTTATGATATTGTATCTTAGCATAGCAAAAGTCATTAAATCATGGGAATAATTGAACAAAGAGCATCATAGCTTACCAACTAAGATGCTGTCATAAAGGGCTATTGGGGGAAGTTGGGAGGAAAGAGAAGAAGAAAAGAAGAATCCTAAGGAAACCAGAACAGTACACATCTTAAAATGAGAGGTCTATTCATTACTAAATCTCCAAGAAATTTTATGAATGATTCATCAATTTTTTTGAAGGTTTTAAGGTTGCTGTCTTTGAATGGTCTAAATTAATGAATATGACGTTTCCACAAAACCCAAAGTCCAATTCGTCTACTCCTCATTTAATGGTCATAATATTGGTTTCGACGATAGAAAGATATCTAAATTGAGTCCATATGATTTCCATAAATCTTAAAAGGGCTCCTTATTGTTAAGGGTTTTTAAGATTTATGGAAAGTATGAGAACAAACTTCAAAATTTTATGGTACGGTAACTAAATAGGACACATCTCGAAGTAAAAGGACTAAACTAATATTTTAACCAGCAAAGTAAATACATCTAGTTTATAGAATTAGCAAATCATAGTTAATAAAAGCTCCAATTCAATTACAGAAAGTTGCAGGCTTCTCGAACACAATTCATGAAAATGGCTCAAACATTGAGAAAACTCGGAATTCAACATGAAAAGATTAGCAGACCTACCTTCCGAATATGTAGGTGGATAAAATTTACTTTCCAAGAATGGGGTCAGTCAATACATTTGATATTAATTTGCTGTCATTCCGCAGCAAAAGTGCTGGTGAATAAAAAACTCAGCTATTGGAAATTGGAATTCACTTTCATTCAAAGAGTACAAAGGCTTTCCAAATGAGATAATATTCTCACTACTTTGTCAGTTTGTTCAATTTCTAAATCACAAAGTGGCATCGAAGTTCCAAAGTTTCTGAATCTTTCTAGCTCAGCAACCAGTTCTGTTCTGTAGCAGATAGATATTACACGAATTATTCCTGTTTTTCCTTCCTTTTTCCCCTTTTCCTTTTTTTGGATAGAATGCGAATCAGAAAAGGCAAACAAAAAAAGCACACACCCACATTATTCTATCTTATCTGCAGGAATGTAATCCCTTGAAAGCATGAACACTAAGATAAACAATGTCTATCTTTTAGAAATATGATCGCCAATAAACCCAGAAACCAACAGGTTATGCGTCTAATCAATAAATTTGATCGTCTAAACCAGAAATTATGCTATTGAATGGCTGAAGCTTTAGAATATGATACATTCTTATCAGGTTTTTGGATAACTTCGTGGAAGATTGAAAAAAAAAGTTACAATTTGGAATATAAAGATCCTTGACGAAAAGTTTGAGCTTTGAACAAATCTATATAAAAAAAAGGTTTTTGACTGAGAAACAAAAATTAGCACTAGTTGACTAGCATGTACGAGTAGCGAATAAATGCAGCATAGGCTTAATGACAAGCAAGAATCACCAAAGGCATCAACTCGACTAGGAAGTAGAAGTTAGCATTCAGTTGGCCTCCTATATGTAATTCGAGGGGTCAGTATTGAGCCCTCTGGCATTTTCTTCTGCAAGACTTTGTACATAAAGGTGTTCTTTGCAAACCATCTTGCACGGCTTTGGCATTGTTCTACTAAGGCGTGGCATTGTTGTTATCAATCCAAGTACAATGAAGAAGTTATCTAGATTCTCTTTCTTAAGATACGAGCCATTTGTTATGGCAGGGCCGGCTACGTGACTATTCTATGAAATATTTGGTATGAAAGAAATAAAGAAACCATACAAGTCTTGAGAGGCGGGGCTCAGTCTTGAGAGCCTTGGGCTGTGGCCCTCTTTTGTACTTCGATTTGTCTCAACACACTTGGTTTAATTATTAAAAAAAAAATTGAATGAGAAACGGATGACTTCATTTCATTGATAGTATGAAAGGTACAAAAGAGGCAAAGGGTCGAAGAAAGAATGAGAGACGTAATACTATAATCACAAGGTATAGAGAAAATTTACACCAAGAGAGGGCACAATAAATCAAGGGTCGAAGAAAGAATTGAAGTCCTGTGCCTTGTCTTCAGAGATGCAATGGTTCCACTCGAGCCAAATGGACCAAAGAAAAGGTTTGATGATATAAACCCACATAGTAGCTTTCCTTTAGTGAAACGATGACCTAAGATCAAAGATTCAAGCATAATGATCATATTGCCCGGAAGGGAGAGATGTAGATGGAAAGCCGTGCACATTGACAGGTAGTGGATAAATGCAGCATAGATTGATACCAATTTCGACAAAGGACACACCAACTAGGAGAGGAGACTATTCAAGGAGCCTTTTTTAGCGAGCCTTTTTGAGCAATGCATCCGCTGTATTATGCATTCATGGCTTAATTCCGAAAGGAAATTTAAGAATTGGACCCCTCAACATATGCTTGTAAGGTGCTTGTGAGGGAGTTGGTGGAGAAGGCTCCTTTAACATCCCAAGTCCATTTCCAATAATCATCTATAGTTGATCTTGGAAGGGGAAGGAGAATGGAGGAAAGATCAGCCCGTTCCAAAATTTTATCATCCGTTAAACTACGGCATTAACTTAAATCCCATGAAGAGTCATCAGAGTTCCAAACCACGCTTACGACGGGGAAGGGCATAAAAGCCAAATTTAGAGGAGTTGAACCAACCCAGTTGTCATTCCAAACTGAGGTGGATTTCCCATTGCCAATAATATTCACAATACAGTCATAAATCAAAAGTAATTATCCATAATAAACTTCCAAGGACATCGGTGATATTTGAGCTTTTTGTACACCAGATGCATATCAAAGTGGGTCAAGCCATATTTAGAGACTATGAATCTCCTCCAAAGGGCAGGTTTTTCAGAGTAAATCTCCAGAGCCATTTTGGCAGGAGGCTAGTTCTTGGTCTTCATAACAAATAACCCTAAGCCCCCTAGGGCACTGTACAAGAATTAGTGTGAGGCTTACCATTCAGGGGGAGGCCCAAGTAGACCGATGGCCATGAAGCCACTTTACAACCGAAATCATGGGCAAGGGATGCAATGGTATCCAAGGCCAGATGAATGCCTAAGAATGCTGATTTTTGGCGGTTGATACATAACTTGATGCTTCTTCAAAGTGTGTATGGTATGGAAACTAGAGAGAGCATTTCCTTTGTCTAGAATGGTGTCGTTTGTAAATTGTAGGTGGTCAGACTACACCCTCCCACCTCAAAGCCTCTGATGTTACCTTTACGTGCCTCTTGAGAAATATACAACTTAAACAATCTATCACAAGGATAAAAAGAAATGGGGTAGGGGATCACCTAGTTGAACAGCGATGATTTGACCACTAGACTTGTCATTAATGATGATGGAGTAATTAGCCGAGAAATACAGCCCTAAAATCACTTTTGCCACTATGTTCCAGAACCTTTAGCCGGCCAGAATATTATAAAAAAAAGTCTCAACCAACCATACAAAGGCTTTTTCTGTATCCAATTTGATACCAACCCCCTCAAGGACAACATGTATTCCTCTATGGGATTATTTGCAATTAAGTATGCATCAGTAATCTGTCGGTCAACCATGAATGCAAGTTGAAACTAAGAGAGTGAGGGGAAGGAACTTCTTAAGCGCTCTGAAAGGACCTGCCCACGATCTTATACAGGCATGAGGTAAGGCTGATGGGCATATAATCTCCCACAGATTCGGCATCACTCTTCTTGAGGATGAGGCAAATATAAATTTTGTAAAGGCTTGCATTGATGATGGCATTCTGAATAAAGTCTTGGAAGACTCCCTTAATGCCATCCTTAAGAATGTTCCAATGCTTTTTAAAGAATTCAGTGGTATAACCATCTGGTCCAGATGATTTGGATCTTAGGTCCTTCATTGCATTCCCAATCTCCTCTTCTGTTAAAGAGGCTTCAATGTCGAAGGATTGAGATGCTGATATTGGAGCCCAATTTTCAATGATACGTCATGTAAAAATCAATGAATTTGACCTCCATATCAGTGTTCAAGATCAAACTAATGCCATCTCTGGATAAAATCACAACAATGGTGTTCTGTCTCCTTCTTGTGGACATGAATGAATCTATGGAATAAGTTGTTGTCTTTGTCCCCCTCTAGTGTCCATCTCAATTTGCATTCTTGTTTCAAAGATGCTTCTTCGTTGGAGGAAATATCCAAAAGCTCTGCTTTGATCTTATAACGCCTTCGACTAAGGACGAGTGACGCCTATATCTGCATCAGACTCTAAAGGGTAATGCCATACCAGCTTAGCAAAAAGAGCAAAGTTCTTATTTGCTAGATTGTCAACTTCCAAACCACCCTACACTGCACAACTTGGATACAACCTCCAGTTTCACCCCTCCCTCCCTCAACAAGTCTCTCACACCATTTTTTTCAAATGTTCTCAAAACTAAGTGGCCAAAGACCCCTCTCGGCAACCCTGATATTGAGAAGAATAGGTCAATGGTCCACAATATTTCAACAAAAAATAATGTTAGATGACCTTGAAAATATCCAACCAACCTTTGAACAAAAACGAATTTGTCAAAGACTACGGTATATCATTAAAGCAAAAGGATTGGAACAAGAGAAATTACCACTCACAAGAAAGGTTCCAACTAATCAAGAATTCAAATGAACCTATTAAAAGCACTACTCGAAGTAATCCTATTCACTTTCAACTTCTTCATGTGGAATATAATTTCACTAAAGCCTGCAACAACACACCAACAATGCCAGCATCACCCAAGAATGCCAACCCAGCTACTTCAAAGAGCATCTCTATCCCTATGCATCGTTGGACCTCGAGCACAAGTGATCTACTCAAATCAAATGGTATGATTGAAAAGGTGAATCAAATCACCTCACACCACTAAGGACAACAAATTGCGAGAATCCCATAGAATGACAGTATTCCCAACTCACACTACTTCTAAGGACAACAAATTATGAGACAACATCAACAAAGGTATATACAGCTTCAACGACCCCCACCCCCACCCACCACACTGTTAATGTCAGGTCTTATACATACGCTTGAAAGAACTATGATTGAGTGCCTTGTGAAAAAAAAATTCAATCATTCTCAAAATCAAACCACTAGTGAGAAAAATGTTAGGAAACCTTACTGTACATTGCTACAAAGTTCTCACACAACATAGAAATGGAAATTAAAAGGAATTATTGACCATTGATTTGAGTTCAAAATTCTTTACACCCCTCGTACCAGAACACGAAATAAAATAAAGGGCTAATATTCATCGTTCTTTTATTCAATCTCTGAAACAAATAAGGTTTGATAATCAGTACGACCAAGTAATAACCTAACAACTTAGGAACATTTAAACTCACCGTTATTCCTCCCAGAAATTTACTCAGCTTCGACCGCCTCCACTTTAGGACCTAATCAGAGCAAGAAGAGACAATATCAGATGATTTATACTTCATTCACTCAAGTCAGTTAAATTGCATAGGGAACATGATGGAGAAAAAAAAAGGAGAATAATGCAGCCTGCGAGTACCCCGACTTCAAAAGATAGACATGAATCACATTAATTTTTTTCTAAAATATATGGTATCCACCAAGAATATTATAGCAAACAACACTTCAAAATCAGAGCAAAGTTCCACGGTTAGTACCAGACCCAATCATAACCTACATTCAGTTACTCGAAATATCTCCACTTTCTACCCAAACGGCAAATAAAAGTCCAAAAAAAAATCCAAACTTGTTGGAAATTAAATAGAATGAGTGACTAAAAGAGAGAACCATGAAGAGATGGGTGGCGTCCATCCTTGCCCCAGCCGATGCCACGAGTGGAATCAAGGTATTGCTGAACAAGGTGGCGGCATTTCTGAAGATGGTTGACTCCTTCGATGCGGTAGCACCATCTTAGTTTTTCCCTCAGTATCTTCGCCTTTTCGATTTCGATCCATTTCTCTCTCACAATATGTTCCCTCATCTCCAGCATCGCCACTGGATCCTTGTACGGATGCTCCGCATCGAAATCGTCCGGCGGTGATTCATCGAACTCCACTGTCTTCTTCCTCCCCATAGTTTTTCCCCTCCCTCTTCTCTGTGCCTACTCAGTCTCAGAATCGTCTTCGCGCACCTCCGTCGGAGCACAACGCGCCATTCTTCATTGCTGAGCGGTAACTAACGGGCCGGGTTCAACGGACTTTCAGTCACTGGGCCCATTTCAGTTCCCTTCAAAGCTCAATAAAATTGGGCCGAAGCAAACGCTACGCTGGGCCTTCGGAGAATCA
Organism: Cucurbita pepo subsp. pepo; assembly: GCF_057944985.1. NCBI lineage: Eukaryota > Viridiplantae > Streptophyta > Magnoliopsida > Cucurbitales > Cucurbitaceae > Cucurbita > Cucurbita pepo. The sequence continues at coordinate 14,474,553 of NC_141806.1, read as the reverse complement.
TCCCGTTGGATAAATACGAACAAAATCTGGCAGCGTTCTTCGCGGGAAATTGTGAAGGAACAATCTTTCGTCTCAGTTGGCGTTGGGACGTCGAACATGGCCGGAAAGCAAGTTGCCGGCACTGGTCTATCGGAGAGCATCGCAGGAATGTCGAAGAACCAACTACATGATATAATGTCTCAAATGAAGGTACTTTCAAATTGTCTCGCTATCGGAATCAACATTTGTCCGTCCCCGTTTTCGTCCGATTACTCAATTCGGGCTTTGTCTCCAAGCAATGTCTGGATATTGAGGAATGATTGATGTGTTTATTGTTATGCAGACTCTGATCGAACAGAATCAACAGCAGGCGAAGCAAATCCTAATCCAAAACCCCGCCTTGACCAAAGCTCTTTTTCAGGTTCAAGTTTTTAGTTTTTTTCGCATCTTCAACAAAGTTCTTTTTATTTACTATTTAGAGCTTTGAATGTGTTCAAGTAATGTACATTTGTACGCACGTTTGCACAATCTTTTACGAGGTTTAATTTTGATATTTATGGACTTAAAGTTGTTGTACCATTTTCTTGAATGAATGGATTTATCCATTTCGGGTGAAACCAAGCAAGTTTTTAAAGTATATCTCAATTTTTCCCAATTGGATTTGCAAGGACGTGTATATTAATGACGAGAAAAGTAGTCTGAAGCATGAGAATTTTCTGTCTTATTACCTCGTAATGGTTAATAGTGTGTGCGCTTTTACTAGTTAATCTGCACATTTAGAGGCCTTACCTTTAATTTCTCATTTGGTTACTGAAGATGTTATTGATTCCATTGTTGTATCTACCAGGCGCAGATTATGCTTGGGATGGTGCGGCCTCCTCAGGTAGTATGCCATTGTCATTCCTCTTTTTTTCTTTATCCTGCATTTTTCTGTCAGCTTAGAAGTGTATTTCTAACTTATTCTTCTGTTTAGATTCCAAGCGTCCAGCCTTCAGCCCCACAGCATTCTCAGCCTTCAGCCCCACAGCATTCTCAGCCTTCAGCCCCACAGCATTCTCAGCCTTCAGCCCCACAGCATTCTCAGCCTTCAGCCCCACAGCATTCTCAGCCTTCAGCCCCACAGCATTCTCAGCCATCAACACAAACAACTCAACAACCAAACATTCAGCAAACTCAAACATCAGCAAGTCAAATAAGTTTGCAAGAACAGACAGGTGCACCGCCATTGGCCCTTCTATAAAACAATATCAAAACCAACCATCAATGCTCATCTCATCAACTACTCTTCCTACAGGGAACATCCAGTCTCAGTCAGCACCTCTGATTTCCCTGCAAACACTGCAGCATCCCAAGGGGTTTGAGATGCCCCAAGTGAATTCCATTTCTGTCTCACAGCCATCTCAAATTCCGAGTGTACCTCCGGTACCTCCATCTGCTGCTCAGCCACCTTTACTCCATCAACCCCCGATGTCAAGTGCTTCAATGCAGCTGCAGCAGCCATTACAAACAGCTGAAATTCCCCATCTGCCTCTACAGGCCCCATTGCCCCCACATTCCAGAGCTCCTACGGGTCCAAATTTTCGTCAGCACTACCCCCCTCAAACGGGGCACAATATGAATTACCAACCTGCTCAACCCATGTTTCATGTAAGTCGGAGTTTTATTTTTCAAGTCACAATTCTCCTTTGGATTTACAACAAACAAATCTCCAGATGAAAATGATCTCTCAACCTCTTTAGTCTATTTTTTAATGTTCTAGTCAGGATCCAAATTCCCTCCTGGTATAGGAAATTCATTTCCCCAGGGACAGTCGCCACTTCCTAGTCAACCACCCCCTCAGTCATTGTATCAGGTACTTTTTTCTTTACATACTGGATTATGATGTGTTTATCCTGAATATACTAGATCAATTGAGTTCTTAGGCTGGTGAGTCCTGAGAGGAGCAGGGGCTTCTTTCTTTCAATTGGCTGTGAGGTGGATTCGTTGACTTCTTGACCCAGTACACTCTTGAAGTGCAGTTTCAGCTTAGTTTTTAATCATGTTCCATGATCATGCATATCTCGAGTCCTTGACTATGCTGTTCAATATAGGTGCTGGTTTGTCCGTCATTGACTATTGTACTTGCGAACTATAATTCTTAGTGATAAACTCATATCATAAAAGATAGTGCTTGTACAGTGCAAGCAGGGGTTGAGCATGCCAGCTACTTTTTAAACCTAGTTATTAAAGCCTTCACGAACAATTTATCAAATAACCACAGTATTAGCTCCTCAATGCTTAATATTGCGCTTGGTGCTCATTTGTCTCAGGCTGGAGGTTCTAAAGTAGGTACAGAAGTCATGAATCAAGTTGGAACTTCAAAGCCTGTGGACAGAGGGCCTTGGATGCATGGCCCTCCAGAGAATCGTACACTCCCACAGCAACTCTCAGGACCACCACTAATACCATCAGGCACTGGCCAGATGGGCCCCGGCAATCAGCCTCGTCCTACACCACCGGTACTTTTCTAATGACTACTGCTTGGAATGACAATTTGTCAATATTTTATTTTCATCTTTTGTGACTGATTCTTTGCCTCCCTCTCTGTTTGTGGTTCAGTTGAGTCAGGAGATGGAGAAGATGCTACTTCAACAAGTCATGAGTCTCACACCAGAACAAATTAATCTCCTGCCTCCAGAGCAAAGGAGTCAAGTGCATCAGCTACAGAAGATGCTTCGCCAATGAACAGTGTTCTGGAAGGGAGTCTCATCTTGATTTATCCCTCTTCCTTTCCCCTCACTCTTGCATCATTGGACATCCTCAAAATGGCTTTTAGGCTTCTAGGGCAAGCTTTTTACTATTGCCTAACTTTAAGTATTGACATTCAGATTGATATATTACAGTTAAATTTTGGCTTGCTGCCTATCCGTAAGAGTATTTGTTTGCTGTCGAATTCGCCGTTATTTATCTTACATATTTTGGTGAATAACCATTTTGGTAAAGTAAATTGGTACATGAAAGTAGATTTAGTTAATAGAGCAGACATGACTTTATAACTCAAACTAAAATGCAGTTTGCTTTGATTTGAGAAGAATTTGTAATGCTGAAAACCATATAGTTAAAATGAGTTTTATCTGAACACTTTGGGCACCATTTTTCTTTTTTTTTTTTCATCATTCATCATGATTGTACTCGAGAAATCAGAGGTCCCAACATCTACAATCTTTTTGCTGTTAGCTTAACAAATGAGGCAAATTCTTCCCAATTGTTCAGAACAAATAAGAATTCCTATACGAAAATGAACATGAAGTGTCCATATGCATTGATGGACTCTTCTAAAGAACGTGTACACTTGCATCAGAATCTCAAAAATGCATGTCAAGTCATGATTTGTACTGCTAACTGGGGCAAAAGTTGAGAACCTGATGGATCTGATTAGTATCCAGATGATCTTCTGCTTAAGGAAGGGGATGAGTTGAGAAACTCCTGACCAAGTTCCTTAATCTTGTTTATTAAAAGCATTTGTTCTGTTTCAAGCTGTACCATATACTCTTCTTGCAGATCCTCTAGACTTTCCAGCTCACTCACAGTTGTTGAAATTTCTTCAAGATTACTGTCTTCAATGAAACTTTGTAACTTATTCATCATCTGTTTCATCTGTGCAAGTTTTCCAAAGCAGAAGAAGAGATTTGAAGTTATTCAACCAGATTCCACCAAAGATGCGTAATATCATCTCAACAAATTGGACTGTAAGTATAAATTTTAAATTTATCAAAAATTTTCTTTAGTACAACTGACCTGACTGGAAATCTGATGTGCTCTCCTCAAGGGAATTTCAGAATCCAGACTGGTTCTTGAATCCAAACTAGTTCTCTTCTCTAGTTCTGGAACTCTCTTGGTGATTTGGATATGTATCTCTCCCTTTTTGACACCCTGAAGTGGTATCCATTTGTCAAACATCTGGTTTGGGGGTAGCCCTTGATATTCCACAACACAATCACCTATGCTTGATGTGGGGAGCAGAGCATTGTGGTCTTTGACATGTAACAACAATGGGCTGCCATTGTCAGGAAACTCCAAAATCTGATTCCACTTGGGACTCAGGGTTTTGTACATAACCTGCGAGGAACTGGTGATCAATTTCACAACAAATTATTCTAAAAGAAACTAATTTGAAGCGGTTCTCCTGGTTGCGAAGAATCTGACACGATCATGAACAGGAACTTGAAAGATACCTTGGTTCTTTTCTTCAACTTTCCATATTGGACTCTCACATAAGGATCACTTGTCCCTCTGATATCCGCAGCAACAAGGTCTTTTGCTTCAATTAGAACAAGCTCAATCCAACCATTTGTTGGACCCAAGCTTGAGCCCTGAGGAAATGAAGGATCATATGATTTAGACATGAGCTTGCTAAACTTTCTTGCTTAATCATGAAACACCAAGTTCTGTCTCATACCTTAGATCCTTCATTGTCATCCATTCTGATGGCTTCTATTTGAAGCCTTAATTCTCCAGAATTCACCTTTTCAAGAGGAATCCATACATCTCTAACTGACCCTTCTGCTAATCCTTCTAGATTTACCCTCGCGCTACCGGTGTTATCGTTCCCGAAAATGTCTTCTGTAAGGCATTTTAACTTAAGATGTTCACCACCAGCTATCTCATCAAATTCAAACTTCTGATTCCATATTGGATTGAAGGAGTGAGCAGTTCTTGTGCGCTGGAGAGCCTGAAATTATGAGACGAATCATCGAAAGGACGCATAATTAGTATTAATATTGGATATAACTATGAAAACATTTGGTAAATTAGAAGGAAAGGAAACTACCTTTCCATACTGCAATTTGACATACGGATCACACTTTCCATTCTTGTCTTTTGTGGGTAGATCCTTCCCTTCCACAACTGTGATGTAAATTTTTCTTCCAGTGCTAGAAAGAAAACTCGACGCCCCATCGAGAGATTGTTGTGGACTAACATGATACCTGTTAGAACTATGTGAACCATCTGAGAACATCCATTCCTTTAAAACAAGCTTTACTGTCAGCTGCAACAACCATGCATTACAATAGTGTGTCAGCATGAGAGAATCAGCTGCTACTGATCGCTACTTAGCCAACACAGGTAGAGTAGTAAAATCATCACAAAACACATAGGAATTGATTCTCCCATGTGAAGTATTTTCTTTTGTTCGAGTGAGTTTAGGATGACTTTTGAAAGAACCCTTATTAGTTAAGTACTTTCTTTCATAAACTTTTTGGAAGAATCACTGACTGATACTTCCTTTGAAAAATGTAAGCATTGAAGCTGTATCATTTAAATTTTGCATCACTATTGTCTATGTGTAACAGCCCAAGCCCACCGCTAGCATATATTGTTCTCTTTGGACTTTCCCTTTCGGGCTTCCCTCAAGGTCTTTAAAACGCGTCTTTTAGGGAGAGGTTTCCACACCCTTATAAAGAATGTTTCGTTCTTTTCCCCAACCAATGTGGGATCTCACACTATCAATGCTTGGTAACGGGTCCTATTGATTTTAACACACAAGCATACATAGAGAGAGTGGCTAGGATTTACCTCCCCAGAATGGGCTCCTTCAAATGGAATGACCATTTCAACTTCTTTTCCACAAAAGTCAGCATGCTTGGCTATTACACTGGAATCTGGTCCTATTGCCCAAAATGTAGTGGAATCATCTGCAGCATATTTCATCTGTGCTCATAGAACAAACTTTAAATCAGCTAATGCCTAGACTTTTACTGAAAACTCACACTCCGCATCCATTCAAAGTCTAGTTAAAGCGCTTTGTAATACACAAATGTTTTTACTAGCTTGATTTTCAAAAATGGCATGCATGAACTTGAAAGGAAACTATATGGTTATTGATTAATTTATACCTTAACCTCACAACTTGCTAGATAATCATGCTTCACATGACTTGGTCGATACTCATAAAGATGAAACCGTAGAGTTCCTGTATCTTCATGTAAAATCATATTGAATGTCGTATTCCACTGAGGGTCTGAACCTGATCTTGCTTCTGTTTTTCTACTAAGCTTTTCAAGTTCAACCTCAACAAATGTCTGCATATCTTTATCAGTAAACTGCTCTACGAATGAACCATTAGCAGAGTAACTTTGTTGCCTTCTGGTTGGGCTTCCCTTCAAACTACTTCTATAAAGTTTTCTGGCAGAAACGACTGTTGCATATATAATACCACCAACAGCTTTTTTCCTAAGATCAACAGATGGCAACGAGAAACAACGCCTGCGTGGTTCGACCATTGTCCTAACCAGGGTATCTGTAAAAATTTTGACCTGCATTAGAGAGAACGGTTCGTTGAGCTACTCGAACGGGCTATGCAACCAGTGTTGGTTGCACTTATTCCACAGTATACTAGAACTCGGTAGTCGTTAGAAAAGGATAGAAATAAATTTGCAGATTGATGTAGAAATATACCAGCCAGGAGGAAACACCAGGGAGCTCTGTTGCAGGTAATGATTGGCTTCCACCACTTCCAAAAGCAACTCCTATTCTTACATCAGGAGTTGTCACAAAGGAAAATAAAACTGCCCTCCCATCCAAAATAGGCATCAACACAAGCTGTAAAGGTAATCCAAACAACAGATGAAATCTTATCATATTTCATGAATGAACCTTGTGCTACTCATGCTGAGGGAAGAGGGAAAGAAATTATACGTACATCACCCTTTATATGGAGGCTGTTTATGACAATCCGGGCAGTTCCCATCAGTGCCTTGGCCAGTTTTGCTTGCAACAAAATACTCATTTCATTTGTGTCCCAATCGAAACTCAAATGCATGATTCTCTGTCAAAACGCAATGAAAAACTTCGTTCAGATCAAGTCCTAATTTGATTTCTAGAGGAAACTCGTAGGATATCAAATCCTAGGCAAGTGGCCACGATGGATTGAACTCATTCCCACTAAACTCTTGACTATTCTCATGATCCTTATTGACCACTAGACCAACCGAACCGTAAACATTCAACATATGTAGTAGCAACGAATAAAAAGAAGAAGTCATAACAACATAAACATATGTAGTAGCAATGAAGAAGAAGAAGAGGAGCCCAACCTCATCACCACAAGTTGACCATCGAGCCCCACTAAGACCCAAACTAGGAGGGCATGAGCCAAGAGAAAAATCCAGCAGTTCGATTTTTTCCTACACGAAATTGAGCAATGTGGTTATACATATGAATATTTGTGCACATTCATGTTCTTGTCAACAATATCTACAAGATGGAATGGCCAAAAAGTAGGTCTACTCACAATAAGCCTCGACTTTCGGTCCCTCAACCGTTTCTGCATAGAGAAATTTTTAACCAAGTTAAATGATATCAGATTTGTTTTAACCAATAGCATTGAAGTTCTGGATAGTGAGAACCAGTTGGTCACTCACATTTACTGTGGAAGAAAGCTTTGTGGAAAGTTTTGGATTGAAATAATTTGGCCATACTTCCATCAACAGCTTATTCAACCAAGCACAGGGTTCCAAAGGTGTTTCAGGCTGTAAAAATTTATCCACCAAAGAAAAAGAAAACAATTAGCCCACCACATTGAAGATTTCAAATGGTCATCAAGGGTAAAAGAAACAAAGACAAACCGAGGTGTTCGTTACGAGTCGCCTCCATTTTGTGTTCAAATCATCCACAACTAATCGGCGTTGATAACTCCCATACTGCAGGAGAAAGATGATCTCACGATCAGCTCAATCGAGTCAACTTGTAGCACACGAGAATGAGTTAAGCAATAGGTTTTAAGACATCTCCCCATTTGAGCCAAGTGGTCGGGGATGTTGACCATGAGTCTATGCTGGTGGGAATATCAATAGGCCAAAACCCCTCTCATATATATATAGATAGATAGATAGCAGTCATTTGTAATCGTAGTATTAACTTGTGATGCATTGTAAATTCTGATTATCAATTACCAGACATATTGGCCAGTGGTGGCTGTAAAAGCCTGTCGGTGGGGCTTATCATCAGAAAGGAGATGGATCTAATCGATCAACAGTACTTGAGCTGGAACTCAAGGTCTCAATGAAGGATTTAAACTATACAACAGTAAACTCAATCCAAATCCACAAATGTTACAAGAAATCGGTGGATGGATGGACAAAGCATTGACTCAAACATCATATGGGCAGACATAGAAAGTTCAAGAATACAGTAAAAATGCATTTCAAATATGGCAAAAACAGAGTCTAAATGAGACGAACAGATCAGGAACAAATCAATGAAAGCAGCAACAAAATGGAGGGAAAACGAAACAAAAACCTGCAAAGTTGCCCAAACAGCCACAGCCAGAGGAACCCAATTAGAGAAAGAAAAGACCCATCTCTCAATACTCCAAGCAATCAAAACTAACGGTATCAGAAATGGAAGAAGAGGCTTGTCCACCATTAAATGGAGGAAGAATTCGGCCGCACCATCGCCATTGAAGAAACCCCTCTTCCGGCCACTTGGGCCGCCGGCTCTGCTCATTTCAAACGAAACCCACAAAAGAAACTAAGCTCCTCGTGCGGTGGACTCTGCCTCTAAGTCCGTAGATGCAGAGCAATAAGAAAAAGTTGAAAGATCATGGCTATACAAAAAGTCAAAACCCGAGAAGAATCAGAGGAAAAGAAGTAAGATCAAGTGGGTGTAATATAACGAAACAAATATGAAACGGCGTAGGAAGCTGAAGAGGAAATTTCGAATAGAGAAATTGAAGAAGATGAATGAATTTAGGTGATAACTAAAACAGAGATAACGACAGATTTTCTTGTGTTCGTAGTTCGCATTTTGGTGTAGCCGTATAATATTAAATGTTGGTAGCTCTCAATCCTCCCTGCTACTTAAGCTTTACCTATTCCTCCCCATCTTCTTTAATGCCTCATTACTCTTTTTCCCATGGATGGATAACGCCTGCAAATTTCAACCTCTGCTTTTTCTATAATTTCAATTAATTTACTTTAAAAAAAATTTATTTTCGTACTTATATATCATAATTTAACATCGACAATGAACCAACTACCCTCTAAGCTAAATAAATGTATACACACGCATACATTCAAATGTTACCAATATGAGCATAACTTAACTTTAAAAAAAATGTCAAATATATTATCAAATTTATAAAATTAGTCGACCCATTATAAAAATAATAATAAAAGAATTCGAATTTTCTAATTATTTTAGTTATTTTATGATTTATAATTTAAAAAAATGGTGTAAAAAAGGGAATAAAAGAAAAGGCAAGTGGATTTTGTTTTTTACGTACTAAAAACATGAGTGACGCGTAATTAATAGCAGGTCAATTTTGGGGGAAAACGGTGATAAATGGGATTTTTTATTTTTAGGAAATTATTTATTTTATGGGTTTAAAATAATTAAATAAATAAAAGAAAAGAAAAAGAGTAGGCGGTTGGTAGGTTGACTCTTTAAGTATGCAATATTACGTGGTCCCACGCGTTTTGTGGCGCGTAGGGTCACCGGATTAGTAAGTAATTACAAATTTAATTTAATTTTTGAAAATGGAATTAATAGAAAGGCCCCTGCAGAGATGGTCCCAAGCATTGGGAACCATATTTGGATTTGGTGTGCCATTATTATATAAAATCTCCCAAATTTCCAAACACATTGAACCTCGTAATGCATCATCATCATGCACCCTTTCTCAAAGCACAACAAAATTACACTCATTTTTCATCCATTTTCAATTCTTTTATAATTCCCACTTTTTTATTTAATACAATAATTACAAATATTATAAATTTCATTTTCTCATCTTTTATACATCATTTTAGAATTTTCAATTAAAACTATGGGCTATAATTGGGCCTCTTGGTTGGGATTTAAATGGGCCTGTTTTCCATCAAAACTGTGGCCCAATCACAATAAGCCTCGTGGGCTTAAAGTTTTAGCCCCTTCTGCTGGACTAACCGAAGACTTATTGTACTCTTAACCGTTTTTTTTATTTATTATTTAACTGTTTTAGTTTTAGTTTTTTTTTTTTTTTTTAATTAAATTATAAATATTACTTTAATTTTTAGATTTCCTTAAAAAAAAAAAAAATCAATTTTTACACATATTTTAAAAAATTAAGAAGTTTAATAACTAAAAAGGTAATTATAAAAATTTTGTTTTTATTTTTATAATTTATTTAAATATTTTAAGAATTTTAAGAATTTTAAATTGAAATAAGTATTAAAAGAGACTAAATTTGTACTAATTAGCTCAGTTTTTTTAATTATATATATAATTAAAAATAATAAAAATTCCATTTATCTCATTTCTTAAATTTAAAATTTTACATTTTTTCTTCATATACGTGGTGAAAAATTATTTTTAAAATAAAACTTTTTCTTTGTGAATAACGTATTTGTGTCAATTTTGATATATATATATATATACACGTATACATTTATTTATTTAATCTCAATCAAATCAAATTGTTTACTTGGTAACATGTCAAATTGAGAGACACCGACAGAGCCTTTTGTCTCTAAAAAGAGGATGTCTTTTCTTTTTATTTATTTTTCAAAATTTTCCGTACGGTCAAGATTCTTGCATGCTCTTTTTTTCGTTCATGCAATTTTTTTTTTCCGTGGGATTAGAGTATAATCCGTCTCATTATGATTTAATTAATGATGATTAATTATGAAAACAATTATATCCTAATTTTTCATATAGTTGACCTAAATTATTTTTAAATAAATGTATTGTTTATGTATTTATTTTTCTTCAACCATAACCACCATTTGTTCTATTTTTTTCCTATTATTTTTTTCTCTGTCTCTTTGACTTTTGGTGGCGGTGGTCAGCAGCGAGTAGCAAAAAGTGGTTGTCATTGGTATGCGACCATTGTGGTTATAACGGAATTATCCGAACGACCCAACTCAATATTTGCTACTCGCTACTTGAATAAATAGATTTGGTCTAAAAATTATTAGATCGAACCGGGAACACATCCATCCACCTTTTCATGCATGGCTTTCATTAATTTTAGATATATTCACATTAATATTCTCATCGAATCACTCATGAAATAATTTTTTTAATTATTATTAATTGAAAGTTATATATCCTAGTGTTTATAATTCATTTTTGATATATTTATCTAAGTTTAAGGTAAAAATTGTTTTAATTCGGTAAATTTATATAATATATAATAATTTTGATAAAGATGAAAATGTAAATATAATGGTTTAGATTATACTTTTTATTTCACCACATGGATGTTCTTTCTCAATTATTTTAGATACAATGCATCCATCCCTCAATAAATAAAAATGAAAATTCTAGAGATAGAGAAATAAATAATTATTGTTTTTTTATTTTAAATAATAATAATAATAATAATAATAATAATAATAATAATAATAATAATGATAACCCTTCTATAATACAGCCATTCAGTTGATGAATTGGAAGCATGAATGAGATTTGATGTATATGTCGACATGTGGGATCACAAAGGGCTTAGCCTTTTGTCCAAACAGGATTTGGACAACCGACTTGTCGTTCGCAACTGGTTTTGGCTTTTAAAATACCCTATTCAATTTGTCACTGCCAAAACCAAAAGGAATTTTGTCATTTCCATATTTTTACCGACACTTCTGGTTTTTTCCCATGCAACTTGTTCAATTCCCATCTTTTCTATTTGCTCTTTAGTCCTTCAATTCTTTGTATTTTACCCTTTGCTCCTTTCATAACATACAAACTCCCTTCACATCATTCATGTCATGTGATTTTACTTTTAAACATTGTCTTCTCCTTTGTTTTCAATATTATTGTGACGTGCGACATCTTAAACGAGAGATAAATGAATGAATCGAGACTACGTTCAAATGAGAGTGACCTCCTAAGAAGCATGTGAGTGAGGACGAACATGCTAAAAGGAACTCGTGATAGTTTGTGGGAATAATTTTGCAATTTAACAGAAATACATAACCTAGTCATTGTAACAGCCAAAACCCACCGCTAGTAGATATTGTCCGCTTTAGCTCGTTACGTATCACGGTCAACCTCACAGTTTTAAAACGAGTTTGTTAGAGAGATGTTTCCACACCCTCATATGAAATGCTTTGTTCCTCTCTTCAACTGATGTGTGATCTAACAGTCATATCGGGAGAGGTTTCCACACCCTCATATGAAATGCTTTGTTCCCCTCTCCAACTGATATGAAATTTTACAGTCATGTCGTAGGGATATAGGAGAATGTCGGCAATATCAAGTTCTGAATCCTGATCCAAAAACTTGGACACGGGATGGCTAGAAGAACGATACCCATTTGGCGAAATTATAAATTTTGATGATCACATCACATTAGAAAATCATTAACATGTTGGATCAAGATAATTCTCACATAAATAGCATGATTCAAAGGAGCTATTCATCACCAACCATGTTACATGAACACTCAAAACACTTTTATTGAAGTCCAATCAAGTTAGATTACATTCAATAATTTATTGGATTCACTAACGAAAATGACAATAAGATTGAAAAGAAAAGATATGAAAATGATCTTTTAGAGATTAAAAAGAATCCAGTTCATGATCCTTCAATCACACATAAATTTAAATTTGAAGTATTGGTAACAAATTTTGGTTAAGTTGAAGCTAAGCTTGTTCATATGCTTCGTCTGAGTTGAAGTCATAATAGGAGCTTGCAGCTGTGAGTTTCATAGAAAGAAACTGCACAAGAAACAAGACAACAAAACAAGATCATTAAACAACATTGGTTTATGATGTTTTTCATCTCAAAGTTTGGAGCTTTACCTCAACTTGATTCTGCAAAGACTGCACGTAATTAATTATCTCATCCAACATCACTGCCATTCCCATTGTCTGCACAAAACAACATGTTTGAGAAAACTTGTCATTGTTTTATTCAAACAGCCTCTGTTTTCATTACCTTGTAACATCCTGGTACAATGTCTTGCAAGCATCTCAATCTTTCATTGATTTTGCCTCTTCTTATCTGTTTTTGGGAATGATAATGAGAAACAGAGAAGAAAAAAACATGAACTTTCTGCAAATTAATTTACCCTTTCAGCTACACTGTGGCTGTCTGTTGCTTGACCTCTTTTGGCTCTAACATGAACCACTCCCCTGCCTTTTTCCGGCTGCTTTCCTCTTCCAGAGCTCTGCAGGCAAGAAAATGGGAACAAACCCATTAAAGTTATGAAATTTGAGAGTAAAATTCAAAGGGGGTTTGCACGTTTTTAGTGTTGATCGCAGTTTCAGAACGTTGAGGTAATGAATTGCCGGAACTGCTTGCAGAAGCATCAATTTCAAGCTTTCTTTTCTTGCGCTCAAAAACAGGGGAAGCGAGCTGATTGGCTGGAGAGAAAATTTTGGGGAGATTTTCTCGACGGTTTTCCGGGAATCTGGGAGGAGCAGCGTGGTCGGAAAAGAAACTGTCATTGAACAAAACAGGAATGTTGGAATCGGCTTCCATTAGAGGAAAAGGTGATGGCTTTAAGCTCTGAAAGTTTGGAGTGAACTCAGCAGCCATGGAGGTTTGTTTTTGGATAATGAAGCTGTGAAGCTGATATTATAGTGTATAATTGGGTTTCATACTCAAATTTAAAGTATTTGTAATAAAACAATGAAAATTAAGGGTCTGTCTTGTTGGTCATATGGTCAGTGGTCAAGCTTTTCCCTTCATAAAATTGGACCCCATATTTCAGGAGCCATATCCAATAATGATAAGCTTTTTTAATTTTTATTATTTTTTCTCCTCACTCTCCAACAAATGAAACATTTCTTATAAACATGCATAAACCTCCGTGACAGATGCGTTTTAAAAATCGTAAGACTGACGGCCGTACATAACAAGCAACAATAACTACCCGTGGTGGGTTTGAATTGTTACATTTTTTTTTCAAGTCAATCACTCCACAATAATATTACTATGAAGTTCAACTTTTGAGACTCGAGCGGTTCGAACGGTTCACATTTACAAGAAAATGATAGGAAGTATAGTATTATTATAGGTTAGCTATCCTTTTCAGAGGGTATAAATCACTATTTTGTAGTGGCCTCTTTGTGCTTGTGCATATGTGAAATGAACCTACCCGACATTGATGATAACCAAAGTGAAGCATTTGGAAATGTTAATGTATCGGATCTCCTTACTTTACAACATGTTTTCTTGGTGGGAGAAGTATCAACATCTTCATTAAAAAGTTTTAGTTTCATTCATTGTTATAACAAAGTGTTAATAGCATCTAAACTACAAAAAGATCTAAACTTATCATCTATTAACAACAAAACAATAAAGCTAATCATCGATCCATATCGGAGAGCGTGACGTGGAAAAAAAAAAAAACAAATCTAAACTTGTCGTTCTTTACTTGTTGAGCTGAATTTTTGTCACCTTTGTTTTATTGAAGGAAACACTACTTTAGAATTGTTACCCGTATTTTAAAACTGTGAGGCTGACGACGCTATGTAACAAGCCAAAGTGAACAATATTTACTAGCGGTGGGCTTGGACTATTACAAACGGTATTAGAGCCAAACACCGGGTGGTGTGCCGGTAAGGAAGTTGGCCCCTAAGCGGGTGGATTGTGAAGTCTCACATCCGTTGGAGAGGAACGAAACATTCCTCATAAGGGTGTGAAAACCTCTCCCTACAAGACATGTTTTAAAATCGTGAGGCTGACGACAATATACAACGAGTCAAAGCGAACAATATTTACTAGCGGTAGGCTTAGACTATTACAAACGGTATTAGAGCCAGACACTGGGTGGTGTACCAGTAAGGAAGCTGGCCCCTAAGGGGGTGGATTGTAAAGTCTCACATCCGTTGGAGAGGAACCAAGCATTCCTCACAAGGGTGTGAAAACCTCTCCCTACAAGACATGTTTTAAAATCGTGAGGCTGACGACAATATGCAACGGGTCAAAGCAAACAATATTTACTAGCGGTGGGCTTGGACTATTACAAACGGTATTAGAGCCAGACACTGGGGTGGTGTGCCAGTAAGGAAGCTGGCCCCTAAGGGGGTGGATTGTGAAGTCTCACATCCGTTGGAGGGAAGGACGAGACATTCCTTATAAGGGTATAGAAACCTCTCTCTCTATAAGACACGTTTTAATAAGGGTGTAGAAACCTCTCCCTATAAGACACGTTTTAAAATCGTGAGGCCGACGACAATATGTAACGGGTCAAAGCGGACAATATCTACTAGCGGTGAGCTTGAACTCTTACACGTTACTAGGACTAGGACGAAAATATTATGTTAAGATACTACGAGCTAAAAAAACAAACCAAAAAATGGCTATTTTGAAAGATCATCCTTGGGTATGAGTAAGAGTTTGAAAGAGGAGTAATTTGGGAGAAGGGGTAGGTGAGTTATGGCTATGAGTGGCCACCACCACCACCAGAAATGGCTACCCTTTACAGTAAAGTAATTGAATGAAATGGTCAAAATGTATTTAAGGTAGATTCGAAGGCTACTCAAGGCTAAGGCTAAGGCTAAGGCTAAGGCTAAGGCTAAGGCTACGCTGCTACTTCAGCCGAATCTGATTTGGTCAAACACAGTATTGATTTCTGAACTGTCAACAAAAATCCACGACGTTCAAGTTAATCATTCATTTCTGTCTTTAACAAACACATGTTGGCCGCTGCTGATCATGCTCCTAATTTGTCTTTGTCACCTGTTAATTCAGTTCTCACAAGGAAATATGAAGATATATGATAACAAAGGAGATTTGCAGGCAAGTTTTTAGAACTGGGGCAAAGCTGAAACTAAAACTTAGCTGCAATTAATGCTAACGTATACGAAGGAAGCTGAAAATGGCGCCACCCCACAGTTCATACATACGTAGTTGGGAGGGAGTCTCTGCTATGATAAGGAATCACTACAAAGGGAGTAAGATTCGGATTACCTTGTTCATCTAATATCTCAACACAAGAACATTATTTGAGATTCGAATCACTCCACAAGCAAGATTGATCATGTCGAGCTTGAATGATTCTACATGCAACCTAAACTACATAGAATTACAAAAACACTTAGCCATTGGCTAAAAAAAAAAAGCACAAATGCTTACAAGTATGCTTACAAATACAACATACAAAGCTTTATATAGCCTAAAACTATTAAAGACATTTCAATTGTTGTAATATTCATACTTTATGGCCATAATTAGCCCTTAGTTAAATGTAAACGAAATTAAATAAAAAGTCTTAAAATACAATAACTCTAAATTACTCTCAATTGCAACCCACCCAAAATTTATAACAATCAAACACTTCATTCTTCTTCAATGTGACATGAATTGAAACATCTTTTGATAATTTTGACAACCTTTTCTTCACATCTTCATTGAAATATATTGTATGATTGATGTCTTTTGGTTCATATCAGTCCCACTTGACCAATTTAAGAAAGGATCATCGGTTTATAAGTAAGAAATACATCCCCATTCAAATAAAGACTTTTGAGAAAGCCCAAAAACAAAGTCATAAGAGCTTATGCTCAAAGTAGACTAGAGGCGTTACTCTTAACATTCTTCTTGTTCGTCTTCTTGTTTGTTGTCTATAACAATGATAAAACCCTATCTAGAATAAGCTGGCGTTGAAAGATGATGCTTGTTCTCCCGATAACTAATGTTGTTGTAGGGAGAGTGTTTGATCTTCGTTAATACAAAATCTTTAAGATGAAGTATTCCAACATCGTCGAAGCTCGTTATCTATTGTATAATTTACATAAAATGAAAAGACCAAATAAAATAATATAGTATGGAGACTTCATAATATTCTAATTTTTTTTAATTACAAAATGGTGTGTGATTGATTATATTAATCTTGTCGTAAAATGTGAGTAAATATACATAAGAAATAATAAAAAAAAAAAAAAAGAAAAAAAAAAACATTCTTGAAATATGGGCCAGCTTGAATCTAGGACAAATTGGGCCTGGTCGGAAGACTTTGTATCGAGCCCAATCTACTTTAAATTGGGCTTATTTGGGCCCAATCCAACTACGAACATGTTGTCTCAACCGTCCAATGAATAAGAATAATCTCAGCCTTTGCTTTCTTGGGTTTATAAACAACTCTTCTGCATGAAACCCTAGTCTCCATCGGCTTAAGATTACATTTTCATCCACTGGTAGCCGATCGCAGCCTTCCAGCGCCGTCGAGTATGCTTCTATAACTACAATATTTCCCCATTTTTCTTTGTTATTAGTCTTCATTGCTCTGTTTTCGTATCATTCTAGGAAAATTTTAAGTTCTGTGCACTTTCTTTACTCTGCCAATCGTCTCAGGTTAGTAATTGTTTAGTATAGTTGCCCTGTTGGACGTAGGAGAAGGTTGATACATTACCGATTAGCGTCGTCTTTGTGAATTGTTCTTGTTTCTCTGATTGATTCCTTGAACTTCTAGACAGTTGGATTGTAGACTTTTTGTAATGTAACGTCTTCGAAGAAAATCTGTGTTGTTCTTCCGTATTTTAATTCTTTAATCTTATGAGTTCTCTGAGACGAGGTTTTTTCCTCCGTCTTTTCAGCTAGATTTCTCAAGATGTTTACGGCCCTGAAAAAGATCCACAAGGACAAGGATGTTGAACCTTCCGAGTTCGAAGAGACTGTTGCGCAGGTTGTTTTAGTAGAGAACATAAATCTCGGTGTTTTTTTCACTGGTCAACGTTATTGTACCTCCCTCTCCGTTGGCCCTTCTCATGATTGCATGTCTATGCAGGCACTCTTTGATTTGGAAAACACCAATTCGGAGCTGAAAAGTGACCTGAAGGATCTGTACATTAATTCAGCGCTGTGAGGGACATTAGTCGATTTATGTAATATGTTTACCATGTTAATTGGTTTTGATGTTTCTCATTATGCGATTGTTTTGTGTCTCGTGGTTGCAGTCAAGTTGATGTTTCTGGAAACAGGAAGGCCGTTGTTATCTATGTTCCTTTTAGACTGAGGAAGCCATTCCGCAAGATTCAGTTGAGGCTTGTTCGTGAGTTAGAAAAGAAGTTCAGTGGAAAGGTAATTGAAGGTCCATTATTTTTTGTCCTTATCATCACATCTTGCTTTACACCATGACTGAAGAAATATGAATTTGTTAACAGTCAGTTTAGGCATTGACAATTAGAAAGATTCTATATCTTTTTCTACTATGTTCTCTGGTTTATGGATGAATGGATGAAGTCTAAGGTCTTAAGTTTTCATGCAATAATTTCCCATGTGGTCCTATGTTAGGATGTGATTCTGATTGCTAACCGAAGAATCTTGAGACCTCCAAAGAAGGGCTCAGCAGCCCAAAGGCCTCGCACTCGTACTCTTACCTCTGTGCATGAAGCAATGCTAGAAGATATTGTTTTGCCTGCTGAGATTGTTGGGAAACGGACCAGATACAGGGTTGATGGATCAAAAATCATGAAGGTAAATACATAGCTTAGAATATCGTGTTTTTTTCATTTTCATCTATGCAGTTAGTATGAAATTGGAAAGATGTATTTCATCAATATTTGGAAAATCATATATATTTTTCACCGTAGGTTTTTAGAATAAAGTTTTGTTACTGATTCTGGGCAATTCAGCAACAAAAATGTATTAAATAGAGTGCATGTTCATATATTAATCCAATCTTTTTCTACTGCTAAGAGAATAAGTTGACTTCACTTGGCTTGTGAACTAAAACTGATGCCAAACTGAGTTAAGAACCAATGTACGTTTAATTAAATACACTATGCTGCATGAAAATTTAGAGTTGGGCTATCTTTTATTATAATAACTGAAGTTTCAAATGTTATCACCATACATAAGATTGCAAGAAGTGTTCTTCAGAGCCTGGTTCATGGTCTTATTAGTACAAATTTTGTTTTTGATCGAATTCCAACGGAGAAGGCGAATCCTTCTTTGGAAATGTTTTGTTTGTTTATTATGCTCCCATTTCAGATTTTTACTCTTGGTTCTTCTAAATGCAGGTTTTCTTGGACCCTAAGGAGCGGAACAACACGGAGTACAAGTTAGAGAGTTTCTCTGCAGTTTACAGGAAGCTGTCTGGCAAAGATGTTGCCTTCGAGTTCCCAATAGTCGAGGCATAAGATCCTTATCGAATGTGACACCATTTAGATGCATTTAGTTTTGAATCCATTCAAATTTTTGATGTTGAGAACTAGAATCTGTTTTTATTTATATGGTTTTTAATTTGCGGAAGCGAATTGTTTTATGAATGTATGTTGGTTTTAGTCTGGTAGGGTATGAATGTCTCTATATTTATGAAGTCTTGTTATGTCTAGTGCTAAATTAGTTGAGCCATTTTTCAACTAATCGTACAGGTAAAGAGGCATTTTCTTTTAATAACTATAAAATACATTAACACTATGATTTAGATCTCTCCTGCGTTCGTCGGAGGAAAAAAAGAAATTATGATTTTCATACTGTCAAATTAACTTGTAAATTAACTTTGCTTTATAGATTGAAAGTAGTTTTTTATTCCTTAAATAATTTATATGACATTATATTTAGATAATTGGTGAAAATTTAGAAAGAAAAACAATAATTTTGAAAAAAGAATATTAAAATTTCTACAATTTTCTTAAAATTATAACTATTTAAGATTTTTCTCATCTGACTTTGTTTAATGGCCATCGATTACGTTGAAAAATGTTAAAAAATTATCGAATAAAGTGAAACTTCTAATGATTCATACATATATAATATAATATTTTAATGGAAGTCGACATGAAATTAATTTAACTATTTAAGATTTTTGTGAACTTTTTATTTTATTATTAAAGTACGCCATTTTAAAAAATAGGAGGAAGGAAGACTTTAAAACCAATATTTTCTTTTAAATTTAAAACGATTTAATTAGTAATTACATCAAAAGAAAAGATAAAAAAAAAAAGGAAAACTAATTGCCAACGTTTCTTGGTTGCTGCAACCGGAGGCAAACAGCCCCTACGTTTTCACATTTCCGAAACTACCCTCACAATAAAGCTGAAATAACATTCTTCCTGTGTTGACGACCGTACCCGCCATTGAAGATGGCCACAGGTCTTTGCTCTGCAGCTTACTGGTCGGAGTAATGATCTAGGTTATCAGATCACGGGAAATGGTTCTTTTTCTCTCGAAACCAAACCCAAGTTGACAACAGTTCTCTTCAAAGGGAAACAGAATGAGATCTTCTTCGGAAAGAATCAACATCGCCGCCTGTACCCGCCGGCTCAACGTTGACAACCGATTTCCTCTTCGTTATTACTATCGAATCGCCGATAATATTTTGAAACAGGTAACTCTGCCCCTTGAGTTTCGTTTTTTTTTTCTTTTTTCTTTATTGATTTATTTTAAATTTTGCACACCATCACAAAATTGGGATTGTTTTGACGAGCGTTTAATTTCAGAGGGCTCTTGATTGAATATCATTTTCTGTGCCGAATTTAGTTGAGAAATGGAACAAGGCTGTTTGAATTATTATATTTTTGGTAAAGTACTTTCTTAATAGCATACCGAAGTGCTTCGGGAGAAATTAATAGACTGGCCGTCAATGAATATACCAATGTTGTTCGGAGTCGATATGCAAAAAAACGATGATACATGTGGGCAATTTCATGGCTATGTTGAGCGCTGTGTAGTGTATTGGATGAGTCGCTAAGTAGCTTGAAGTATGGCGTGCAAAGTTTTGTAAGTTTTGTTTGACAAGAAAGCATATTTGTTTTAAGTTAGACATGGGTGCTTAGCTAGGGGAGCTGGTTTGCTTTTAAGTTGTATGCCGCTACGAATAGAGTATGGAATTCCCTCGCCTGTTTGACTACATATTCTTGTTCTTTTGTCCAAGTAATTCACTGCCTAACCCAATTTATACATTGCAGGCTGACATCTTTCGAGCAGAGAAGAACATAATTGATCTTTATGTCATGTTAATGAGATTTTCGAGGTAAAAAAACAAAAAATTAATGTCATCGAGTTCTCATGAAATTATAATTTAGTCGTTAAGGGAACTCGTGTAACTGACATGTTGATGTGTTTTAAAGAAGATTTACAGAATTGATTTAGCCAGTATGCTAGAGTTGGTTTGTAACTAGCTACTTTAGTTATTATTGTAGTCAGCTAGAAGTCTGCATGTACCTCATCTACATTTCAGTTCAAGAAATGAGAGATTGGTTTCTCTTCATTATTTGTCTCCCTCTTTCCTTTTGTTTTTTTTAAGGGTATGTAGTTTGTGCTATGCATAAAATTTTACGGAACCTAGCTTTCTTTAACTGCGCTTCTGATTAGATTATGTTAGGTGTTCCATTTGGTATCAAGAATAACTCTAAATTACGTTTGGTTTTTTTTCATGCACCAGTTTGATCACTGAGACAATACCTCGTCATCGGGAGTATGGAACAACTCTTAAATCCCAAAAAAATTATTTTAGAAAGGTAAATTCTGCCTTCCGTGTAAACTACAAGTACTGCATTTGTGTTGGTGCATTACATCAACTTAGTTTGTATATGCAGAGGCTATTGGATGCTTTGAGCGAGCTTGAAGAATTGAAGCCAGCAGTTCAAAGAAAGGTCGATGAAATAAATGGAAAACAAAGATATCAAGTCAATGGGTGGGGTAATCAGCAACAAAATGGCTCATTGGGATGGCAGTCTGGTGGAAAGCAATATCTTACTGATAATGGTGCAGCTAAGGTATAGTCGTGTTGTTACCTAAATTTATATGTTCTTACAAGAATTAGACCATTGCCCTTTGTGGTAGCATATCGAAGCAATACTGCTATTTTATGTGCTGTCTTTTCTCTGACAGGCTGGTCGATCAGCTGCTAGAGAAATTACTCGGCAGGGTTCAGGGCCTCAACAATTTTCATATTCCAGGTTCATGGATAAGAAATTCTGCAGTTTGTGCATGTTTAGATGTTTTCAATTTTGTCTTCTAATTCTTCTATTTAACATTGAATAAGCTTTACAATATGTAGCATCTTTTTATTTACTATTCATTTTTTTATTCACGCAAGTATTACAGAAATATTTATGTTTTCTTTGAATGCTACACGAATCTTGTTAATGAGTATGGTTGATGTCAATACTATACAATCTTTGTTTTCCTCATGCCTCATATTTGTATACTTGTAGATCTATCCATATTCCACTCCCAAAGGAGGAAACATTATCCCGTCATTCTATTTTGGGTCCCAATGGACTTCATGGCCAGTGGCAACCACCAATCGTTGATAAAGGGGTAAGTTCATACTAGAGATTTTTTGAGGGAGTTTCCTCATAAACATACTGATTGGTCTTGCAATGTAGGTCCAATATCCACGCATTTTGGATCTATCTCCTGTTGAAATTCCAAGGTTTGTCTTATAATCATGTTTCTGAATTACCTGCAACTACATTAAATTGCTAAATGTGCTCAAGTCATTTCCTGTTAGGCCGATACGTACAATCAAGTTCTTACAGTTTCCAGTCTTGCCTCCATGCCTCTGGTTTCTAAAGATTTTATTATCATCATATTTTGTTTCATATGGAAAGGAATTTCCCTCTATTGATTTGTTACACTTTTTTCCTCCATGTTTGATATAAACAGCTTACAACAATCCATAGAAACCAAACTTACAATAGGAAAAGATCTTGGAAACTTGGAAAAAGACAGATCTGATATAGACCCAATCTGCACCCAGAATGAAGATCGCAAGGTTCACAATACCATGGAAACAGATTCCTTAATCTCCTTTGAAAAAGTTGAAATGCCTGCCCCTATTGAAATTGTGCGACAGCCTTCTCCTCCACCTGTGCTTGCTGAAGTACAGGACCTAATACCTGCAATGTCACCTCAAGTTCCCGAGGTAGAATGCACACGTGATACTTCATTGTCAGATAAATTTGTTCATCCAGAAGCTTCTTTGCAATTGCACATTGTAAGTTACTGACCCTTGTTTGTTGTTTCATTTTATATGCCTATATTGTTCAGTTCTAACGGGAACAGGTGACAAATTATGAAAAGAGCCGTCCGTAACAATAGCAAGGCCTGTCTGTTATTTGTTAAATTGTGTGTATATGAAAGATACTTCATTCTTTAATGAATATTTGGAAAATTTAGGGGCATTTTGTCTTTACGGAGGTTTAGATTGTGTTTCATCCTAGCAATTTCTCTTTTTGCAGTCAACTACGATGATGGAGAACTTCATGAGGCTAGCCAAGTCAAATACTGCCAAGAATTTAGAAACGTGTGGTGTTCTTGCCGGTTCACTTGTATGTTTTACTATTTCTATAACCTGCAAATATTTACAACTTTTATCATCATTGGCTGTTCATTTGCAACGCTAGATCAAAGTTTAACAAGTTATCCTCTTTTTGCAGAAAAACAGAACATTTTATGTCACCGCACTCATCGTTCCAAAGCAGGAATCAACATCAGATACTGTATGTCTATGTGAACTTTGTTTATTAGATACTGTTTCTTGCGCATCTTATTCATCTAATGATTATATAATATTAAAATATCAATCATCTGATCATTAGTGTCAGACAACAAATGAGGAAGAGATATTTGAAGTGCAGGATAAGCGCTCTCTGTTCCCACTTGGGTGGATCCATGTAAGAATTCTGGTTTCTTACTATAGTTGATTGTCTTATTATTCTACTTGGGATTGTTTTATTAGCATCTTTTTTAGGTCCGTTTTTGCAGTACTTTTCTGAACTCTTTGATAGATTAGAATTCATTTTCAAGTTCAAGTCTACAGATTTATTTCCTTTCAAGCATGACACATTCTTAAAATAGACTGTAAACCATGATAATAAATGTTGTAAAAACAACATTTCTATTTATCATTCTTACCGGCTTCCAGATTTAAAATACAGTTGAGGGTGACGTATATCATATGGACATGCCAAAAGTTTGTGATGTAATATCTCTCATCTAAAAGGCTCTTCAGTTTTTCTATCAATATGTTAAGGATATTAGTAGCTTCCTCTAGGTATATGCCGTTAGCCTGTCATGTGGGTTCTTTTTTGTAAGTTTGTGTACTAGTATACATTTCAAACACGTCAATTGCTACTATTAAATTATATCAAGGAGAGTAGTTTATGAGGGCCAGGCAGTTGTTTACATTTTTTTAAAAAAACATTATCATTAATTTTTAATCATATTTAAGAAATAAAAAAGAAATACGGACAATAAATAGACAAGGGAGATAAGGTATCCTCCCATCTTAAAGCCAGAGATTACAAAAAAAAAAAAAAAAAAAAAAAAATCATTCGTCATAGAGATTTATGTTGTTTTAAATAAATTTTTGCAAGAAATTCTCTCCACCCCTGAAAACCCTTCTCTAATCAAACCTCCCAAAAAAAGGCCTTGATTACAGTAACTCCATATAGACTTAACTTTATCTTTGGTAGGATGACCAGTCAATGAAGAGTAACAAAAATCTCTACCTGATGATAAAAAACGCACATGATGATAAACAGTTCAGGATTTCCACCAAAACCTGCTAGGAAATAGAACCGAAAATCGACAGATGATTTGGAAGTTTGAGATAGAAAACCAAGATTACTTTTCATCTTTCTCATCTCCCCCTCGTAAGGTGATGATGCTTAATTCAGCTCAAAAGAGAGGCAGAAAGCCGACAAATGTTTGAGTGCCAACAAATGTTTGAGTATATGCATAAATTGCGACTGAACTTCTATTCCTAAGTGAATAATTTTTTCAGGTGAAAGAGTTTTGAGTTTCAAATTTAAATCGTGTTTAGTGAGGAATGTCCGGTTGACTGTTCATACATGACATGGATGATTGTTTGTTTCTAACATGTTTATTGATTTTCAGTGCTAGTGTAATTAATGCAGTTTTCAATTTTATATTAGCTCTATACGTGCGTGAATTATGAATGCTAAGTCTATTATATATCTTTTCATTATTCCTTTTGTGTTATTTCCAGACACATCCTACACAGTCATGCTTCATGTCGTCGGTTGATGTTCACACGCATTACTCATATCAGGTAGCTCATTTTCTTGCTAAGAAAAGTTAACGTGTTGGATGCGGAGGAGTACTTGATAAACGAACTCAACTTCCCTGTTGCATAAATTATCACTATAACAGTTTGTAGAATTCATTTTTCTTTGTCCTTTTACCCCCAATTTTCAGTTGATTTGTGGTCTATCTGATATCAATCTCCTTATTGCTAGGATAGTTTCAGGAAAATGCCTGCCTTTGCAGTTTGGTAGCCAGTTTTAATGAGAGATGAAAGACTTTAGAAAGTCACGTTATTGCTCTTCCCTTTTTACTTCTACTTTTCATTTTTGACTCCTTCGTGACTTGTGGGACGTTGGTTTTGCTTGCTTAGATGATCAAGTAAACTGCAACGTTTTGGAGCTTACTTCTGCTGGCTTCGAAAAGCATATACATGTTTAAGAAATGACTATGAAATGCACTCCCTTGATTATGTTGGAGTATAAGTATACTTTCAATGATTAGCAAATGAATTTAATACCCATTCACTTTTAAAAACAAAGTTTAGTCCCTATTCCCTCCCGCCCCTGCTGTCTCAGGAAAATTTCTCCAGTAAGTTACCATGTCCATGGTCTTGCTTGTCATAGGGTCTTGTCTCGGGGAACTTTCCTTCTGGTGGTGGTGGTGGTGGTGGTGGGGGGTGGGAAGGGAAAATGGTCGGGTGGATAATTCAAGTTGAATCAAGAGTTATTTTAGGGTAGAGAGGAAGGGCGGGTCATTGTGAAAAAGGAGAGAAGGAGAGAAAGACTTGGCATGGACGAAAAAAAAAGTTGCATATGCGAAGTCACTACAAACTCGGGGAGTGAGGACACGTGTTGATTCTTGCTAGATCACATGAAATTATAAATTTCTTACAATCTTTTAATTCCACGCTGTTGCTATTGAAGCTCATGTAGATCCTCAATCTCCAGGTAATGTTGCCTGAAGCTGTTGCAATTGTGATGGCTCCCAAGGATAGTGCAAGGTATGATCATAAATCAAAATCTTTACCTAGATAGGATTTCACTAATCATTATACGTTGGAACTCTCTTAACCTTTTCTTCTAAGAGTCTCTACCTTGACATGAACAGAAACCATGGCATTTTCCGGCTGACAACCCCTGGTGGCATGTCAATTATTCGGCAATGCCAACAACGTGGCTTTCACTCACATAATCAGCCTCCTGATGGCGGACCCATTTACAAAACCTGTACAGATGTATACATGGACCCCAATTTGAAATTTGATGTCATTGATCTTCGATGATCACAACATTTCAAACCGGTATTTTTGTTGCATTGAAGCAACATAATTGTTCAATTCGTACAGATCTGAAGTTCAACTAATAGAGGCAAGCTCCTTTAACTTTGTTCATACACATCTTCACCTCCGGAGGTAATATTGGTCAATCTTCTTTTAGCTTAAGCTTTTGTGTACTAAGTGATTGCGCAATAGTTAGGAAAGAGATTTCATCCAAAACAATACAGACATGTTTGCGTTGTCTTAATGAGGAATTCTACACCTTACAAATGACCTTAGGATCAGAATGTGAGGAAACGGGTCATGTTAATTGTTATCTTATGATGGATACATATTTTGATTCCTTTGGGTATGCTGTTCATTTCATTTGTGCCTAAGATGGCCTTTTCTCTTCCATGTTCTAAGTGTCCAATTCTCATACAGTCTCTGAATGATGAATGCCTTAGTAAAGAGTTCAACCAATCCCACTATTTTGGTCATCAGAAGGCTACCCTCCTCCATTGAAACAGGCATGACATGTCAGAAATGGTACTCTACCTGTGATCGTTGAATGATTCAACATGAAGGGTTATAGGTTGTTTTTGAGACCAAGACAGTGATAGAATCCCTTTGGAAGGGGTCTCCCATTGCCAGTTTAACCACCAAAACACCACACTCCCAGCACATCAGTTTTGAAACTGATAACACATTTTGTTTTCTTCTCTCGTTCTGGTCTTCATGGTTATGTCCTCTGCATCATTGCTCTCTTAACCCATCCTCTTATTCTCTATAACATGACAGCAAGATGAGGATGGCAGTTGGCTGGTGGGTTACAGGGTTGCAGTTGAGGACTGTTTCATCCAACTTTTTTGCCCTTTTTCCCTCTTGGACCCCCTCAACCAAGATTGCACAAATGGAAAGTTATCTGGGGCTCGAATAAAAAGAAGGGAACTCAGTGATTATAAGGATATAATGGTTAAGAAATCCTTTTCGGTGATTTAATTGTAGAAACTCCAAAATTATGTGTACTTCATTTGGAGCAATTTTACGTTAAAATGACATGTATTGGTCCGTAGGAATAATCTTTTCTCTTAGAAATAATTCAAAACAAATAGATAACATGGTCATATTGCATGGAGTGCGAACGAATGCTAGAGTTATCCGGTATCGAATTTGAATTTCAAATCAATCCTAGACGAAGAATCACAATTGACCAAGTAAATCATTAGAGACAACTTTGTTAGCTAAATCCAACACAACCTCTTACCTCAAAAGTCAACTCCAAATATATTATTAGCTTTAATCATATAAGGGGTTTGACTTACTTCTACCTCAAATACCTCAAATAAACTATGTAACATTCACATTTAAGACTCCACAAAACAAAACAACAATCACTTTCAATATAAACCTAAGACGTTACATTATTTTAGAGTTTATATTAGTTGAACTATCTTTACCTAACACATAACATTCGTGCCTAAGAGCTAAAATGTCTATGTCGATTCGTCGTATGATCCATCTCTTCCTCAAAACCCAGTTCTTAGATTTCCCGCATTTTTTCATCTGGGTTTGTGTTGTTTTTCCTTACCCTTTCTATTAATAATCTGTGTTTTGGGGTTCCATTTGTGCATCTGGTTTGTGAGTTTGAAGCTTCAAAGGTGTGCAAAACAACAAAAGTTCCCTGATATTCTTGACTGATTCGAGCAATTCTTGTCTCACTTACCACTTCCCTCTCTTCACTGACAAATTTCCAGATTCCATATGCTTCATTTCCTCTGTAGAATTAGCACATTGAGGCGCTGAATCTCCGCTTTTTTTTGGACTCCTTTTCCTTCTTCCTTCAACCCTCTCCAACACACATCCTATTATTTTATTTACCTCCTTCTTTAACTTTCCTTCCTTCCTCACCCACATTCCCACTTCTCCTTTCTCTCAACCAACCGTGTGGTGGAGAGCTAACACCATGTGCTCCGAAACAACCTCGCCAAGGATATCGTTTTCCCACTATCTCCTCGGCGAGGGCGGCCTGCCGATCGAGCACAGGCTGCCAGACATAACATTGCTGGATTCAAATCTAGACTTCAAGTTCAGCATCAGCATAGAACATGAATCTTCCACTGCAGATGAGCTGTTCAGCAATGGAATCATCCTTCCCATCAAAGATGAATCCCATAAGGCATCTCATCCTTTTGAGGTTCCTTTCACAGCCTCACTCCCTCCTCTCCCTCCCAAACAGAATTCAAAGCACACACTCAAGAAAATCAGAGTGGTAAATGATTCATCTTCTTCACATCAGTTAGAACAGAGAGATGCAGAGTCCAAATCCTTTTGGGGATCCAAAAGAAGTAGCAGTATCAACTTTGAAGGTAAAAGAACATCTCTTTGCCCTCTCCCGCTTTTATCACGAAGCATTTCAACTGGGTCAGACTCAAATCCAAAGTCCAAAAAGCATAAAGATTCACAGAAGCAAATTTCTCAGAAGCAGTACTCAACATCGATGAGAAAGTCATCATCACCGCCGCCGCCGCCGCCGTCATTAAATCAATATCCAACAAATGTAAGGCCTCAGATGTGCAAGAATCCAGGAGGGGTTTATGGCAATTACCATTACATTGGGTCTGTGTTGAATGTGCCGCCAAAGTTCTTCGGTTTTGGTTCACTTCTGCTATGTGGGATAGACAGAAAGAGTAAGAAATGATCTGTTCTTCATTTTCTATTTCATTTTTTTCTTCTTCTTCTTCTGAGTTCAATCTATGGGTGGCTTTTCCATGGTTTCTTGTCACTTTTTGTGCATTATTCCATGGTGAATTATGTGGAAATATAAATTAACATAAAAGAAATGGGAAAAAAAAGACTCATTTTCTGCTTCAACTTTCTTCCTACAAAAATATTACTTAAATCAAAGAGTTAACTTTTATTTATATACATATATGACATCATAAATATTATCTTTATTAAGAATTTTTTTTAGGTAATACGAGAATTAAAATTTTATATGATACTTGAATAAATAAGGCATGTATAAACGAACGGATACCACATTATGACAATATGACAGTTAAAAAAAGGATTTGATAGTTATACTAGCGCATATTCTTTTTTATTGATTTAATTGTGTTGGGCCGAACCGATAATTTTCTAGAAATTTTTCTAAAATAAAAACATAAAAATGGTAAAGGTGGAGGATGTTAAAATGTAAAAAATAAAATAATTAATTTTAAGATATTAAATTTAAAGGGTTAGTGTACGAAATTCAAAGTTGGCAGTGTTAATATTATTAAAAGTGTTAGGAATAAATTTCAACATCGAATATCACGTAAACTGAACAAACACGTGAAATTATTTGTTGTGTATTTAAAAATTTATAATTCAATTATTTTATTAATTTACGTACTAATCAACAAATCAGAGTGGCGCAGCGGAAGCGTGGTGGGCCCATAACCCACAGGTCCCAGGATCGAAACCTGGCTCTGATAACTTCCTTTTTTTCTTTTCGGACTTTTTGAATCTCGCTGTACCCGATGACCCACAGGTCCAGTAGCCCACATTCCCAATCTGTCGTCTGCGTTGGACTTGAACGTGATCGGAACTCAGTTCCAAAACCCAAATCGAGATCATTGTTCCTTCCAGATTTCGTAATTTTGATTCAGAAAAGCCTGCAGCAATCTGTTTTCCTTCTTCCTCCGTTTATGGAATCCAGCTCTACTGTAAATGGAATCGATTTTCCTTCGTTTTCTCATCTTTCCCCTATTACCACCCATTCAGCCATGAAATTTTAGCCATTAGAGTGAGCAATTTCATCTCTATCAATGGCGGGTTCCTCTCTTATGGACAATCTCTTCCAGCGAACTCTCGATGACCTTATCAAAGGCCTCCGCCTCCAACTCCTCGGAGAGTCTGCTTTTATTACCAAGGCCATGGACGAGATTCGGCGCGAGATCAAATCTACGGACCCTCAAACTAAGGCCACCGCTTTGCAAAAGCTCTCCTATCTAAACTGCCTTCATGGCATCGACATGAATTGGGCTGCTTTCCATGTCGTCGAGGTTATGTCATCCTCTCGCTTCGCCCAAAAGAAGGCCGGCTACCTCGCTGCATCCCAATCGTTTCACGAAGCCACACCAGTTCTCCTCCTCATCACCAACCAGCTCCGGAAGGATTTAACTAGCACCAATGAATTCGAGGTTAGCCTTGCTCTCGATTGTTTGTCTAGAATTGCAACTATTGATCTTGCCAGAGACTTAACCCCTGAGATTTTTACATTGCTGTCGAGTAGTAAGGTTTTTGTTAGAAAGAAGGCAATTGGTGCGGTTTTGAGGGTTTTTGGGAAATACCCTGATGCTGTTAGGGTGTGTTTCAAGCGTTTGGTTGAGAATTTAGACAGTTCGGATCCTCGGATTTTGTCTGCAGTTGTTGGGGTCTTCTGTGAGCTTGCTTCACAGGACCCTACTTCTTATCTTCCATTGGCACCCGAGTTTTATAGGATTTTAGTCGATAGCAAGAACAATTGGGTTCTGATTAAGATCTTGAAGATATTTTCAAATTTAGCTCCATTAGAGCCAAGATTGGCTAGGAAAATTGTTGAACCTATAACTGAGCATATGAGAAAAACATTGGCGAAGTCATTGCTGTTTGAATGCATTAGAACAGTGGTGACCAGCTTGTCTGACTTCGAATCAGCAGTTAAACTTGCTGTTGAGAGGACTCGAGAGTTTTTGGTTGATGATGATCCTAATCTTAAGTATCTTGGATTGCATGCTCTTTCAATCCTTGTGCCAAAACACTCATGGGCTGTTCTTGAGAATAAGGAGGTTGTAATTAAATCTCTAAGTGATGTGGATCCAAATGTTAAACTCGAGTCCTTGCGGCTTGTGATGGCTATGGTTTCTGAGAATAATTTAGCTGAAATATGCAGAGTTTTGGTGAATCTTGCTCTTAAATCTGATCCTTGTTTTTGTAATGAAATTCTTGGGTCCATATTAGCTGCGTGTGGGGAAAATGTATATGAAATCATCATCGACTTCGATTGGTATGTGTCGCTTCTTGGAGAAATGTCAAGGATCCCACAATGCAGAAAGGGGGAGGAAATTGAAAATCAGCTTGTAGATATTGGTATGAGGGTCAAGGATGCAAGACCTACTCTTGTCATGGTTGGCCGTGATCTGCTGATCGATCCAGCGTTACTCGGTAATCCTTTCATGCATAGAATACTATCAGCTGCTGCTTGGGTGTCAGGAGAGTACGTGCAATTTTCAGGCAAGCCATTCGAACTCCTCGAGGCACTGTTACAGCCTCGCACCAATCTCTTGCCGCCATCAGTTAGAGCGGTTTACGTTCAGTCAGCGTTTAAGGTGTCGGTTTTTTGTTTAAATTCTTACATTCAAGAGCCAATCATTGACTCCTCTTCATATGTTGATAATCTGGTTGACAGATGTTCCGAATCTATCTCTGTAAGAGAATGTCAGGATGCTTCTGTTTTAGGTTCGTGTGATACTTCTGATCTTCGTGAACGAGATGAAGCGTTCAACCCGAGGCGGTCTAATCAATCGCCTAAAGTTACTTTCTCTGAAAATAATAAGCAGACACTGTCTCGTGTCCCGACATGTACATCTGCATCGTTAGAGGATAATACTTCATCTCTTGGATCAATCATTGAATTGTTGAATTTTATTCAATTTTCTTTGAGCCCTTTAACTTGGAGCCATGATGTTGAATTACTTGAGAGATCTAGAAACTTGCTCAATTTTATTGAGTTAATTAGGAAGCAAATGCCTGATGGTCTAAATCAAAAGGCTGCTGGGAGTTCAGAAATGGAACTTGCTGAAATCTCTGAAATAATTGAACTGATTGTTGACTCCTTCTCCAATGATTTCGGCCCGATCTCGATAAATGCTCAAGAAAGGGTTCCGATTCCTAAAGGATTGATACTCGAGGAGAATCTTGACGACTTGGAAATGGTTTGCAGAGATATTCAGTTACCAGAAGGGTCCTTTTCTTTTGAATTTTCTCACCGTGAGGAAAGGGTCGATTCGTCTATAGTATCTCAACAGAGCCAGCAAGAGTCTGAATCCTCGAACGCAACCACATCTCTTCTCTCCGAGCACCGTAAGCGTCATGGACTGTATTATCTTCCGTCAGATAAGACTGATGATGCATCTAATGATTATCCACCGGCCAATGAACTCAAGTTAGAAGATCATCTGGATGATGACGCTGCCCACCTTGTCGAGCTTGCAGAATGGTCACTTGCGCTAAAGAAAAAGTCTAATTCCGCCAAGCCTAGGCCTGTGGTGGTGAGATTGGAGGAAGGAGATGAATTGCCAGTTATGAGGAAGAAGCCCCAGTTGAAGGACGAAGAGCTTTCCGACGCAGTACGACATGTTCTTGAAGGTAGCGATGCGAGGCCTACTTCCTCACAAACAAAACAATCTTCCAAAGCATCTAGCAGGAGAAAAGGAAAGGAGAAACAGGATGCTGATAATGTTTCTGAATCAAAAGAAAACTTGGGTGATGTTGAAGAGCAATCCAATAAGATAGATACAACAAGTTCAAGAAGAACACATCGACATCATGGAAAAGATGGGAAGCAATCAGGTGTAGAAAAGAGTAGTGAGAAAAAGGATCAGGCTCATAAGAAAGGCAAGCGCACAAGTGGTCAGCGGCACGGTAGGCGTAAAGCTGTACAAATTGGGGATGCTCCATTACCTGTAACTTCACAGACAGTTATACCCGATTTCCTTTTATAGCTCGAAAAACCCGAGTCAGGTTTGCTGCAGAATATCCCAGCATCAATGATTGGTTTGGTTTCCAAATTCTCATGTGCCATGGTTAGTTCTGCTGTAAAAATTTATTGATTTTTTGGTGCATGTTTGGTTGGATTCATATGTTACAGAATGGATGTCCATTTAAGAAACAGAGTTTCAAAGTTGGGATTATCTTGTTTCTGGTATTAATGTGAAGCATTTTTTGATAATTAGAGTATATATTTGTAGTGTTGGTCTCAAATTTAAGACAGTGGAGCATTTTTTTTTTTTGTTGATAATTTGAGCATATATTTGTAGTAGTGTTGGTTTCAAAGCGAAGCATGTTCAACTTAGACATGATCTTAGTGAATGAACATATTGTGTCAGGACATGTTTGTTTGGTGTCTGATTGACACTAAATTTAGCGAGCATTCATATTTCATATGGACTTGATTCTAGAACCGCCGGCTCAATATCCCTTCAAATCCCCAACTTTCGAAGCCTATGTTTGACACTCTTGTGTACTCATTATCTTTATCTTGCTTATGCCTCGTCTTCTCTTTAATGCATACTTTGGGTGGTGTATTGGATGATGTGCCATCCTTTTTGGTCCCATTATGGCACTCGACTAGTTCCTCACCCTGAAGGTGAAGAAGGGTCAAAGTCAATCATTTGAAAATGGCGGGAAGGAAGACTTCAACTTTAAAGAGGTAATACCAAGATTTATTTCGCACCATACTCACCAATACTTTTGTCTTAATACCCTACATGTTGCTTATTGATGGATCTAATATATATATATATATATTTCATGAGGAATTAATTTTTTTTTTGTAAGGCTTATAAAAGAATATTTGATAAATAAGATTTAAATATTATTTTAGTTTTTATTTATTTAAGCATCCCGAGACCAAAATAGATACAAACTTTAACGACCTGACTTTTACTTTTAGACCTAAACTTATCAGGGTTGTTGAAAACGCTTTCAATTATTTTAAAAGTTAAAAAAATATTTTAAAAAAATAAAAAAATATATATTTTTAAACATAAATAAATGGAAGCCAATATGAAAACAAATCACCAACAACCTCTTATTAAGAAAAGACAAAAAAAAAAAAAAAAAAAAAAAAAAAGTCATTCAATTTCAAAATAGTCACAAAGACAAAGTCTAATTCTCAAATATTAAAAAATTTCCAAACGTACGAAATCTAAATAAATAACAAATTGTCTCATAAATATTTCTAAATAAATAACAAAATGTCTCATAAATATTTATAAATAATATTTTTAAGTATTATGACTATGGGGCGTAACTCCCCAAACCCATAACTAGTAGATATTGTCTTATTTGTATTTTCGGCTTAAAAGGAAGAAACAATATTGATTGCAGTCATACTCTTTTTCTCTTCCAGGCTTAAAACGAAGAAACAATATCGATTGCAGTCATACTCTGACTATAGAACGTGTAATGGCCCAAAGCAGATATCGTCTTATTTGAGTTTTCCCTTATAGGTTTTCCCTCAAGATTTTTAAAGCTTATCTATGGAGAAGGCTTTCACATCTTTGTAAAGAATGTTTAGTTCTCTCTCCAACTGATATGAGATCTCACAATCCACCCCCTTGTAACCTAGCGTTCTCGCTGGCACACCGCTCGATGTCTGGTTCTGATACCATTTGTAACGGCACAAGCCCATCGCTAACCGATATTTTTAGACTTTCCCTTTCAAACTCCCCTCAAAATTTTTAAAACGTATATGTTAAATAGAGATTTCTACTGCAGGAGACAATTAGCTAAACAAGTCATTTGATGATGATTGCAATTACATCCACTAAATCAATAATCAACGCAGTTGCCGGACACTTCCCCGACGTTAGCGACTTTAAACACGGCGATCCTTGGCAACAAACGCTGCATGAATTACACTAACAACGAATGAGGTAAAGGCAATGGACATGGACAAGAGTGATGCCCTAAAGAAACCAAATCCGAAATGGTCAAAGTTTGAACGCGTTTGAGAAGGACAGGGTTGCAGAGATATAAAGTCCAACGGCGCGTGGAAAGAAGAGAGCCGCCGCAGACCCGACCCCTGCACTATTTTGTTTTGCTCATGACTTCACCTCGTCCAAACGCCGACACCATCATCCGAGCAATCAGCTACTGTTCTTAAACAAAGACCCACTAAACCACTCTTCTTTTTATATTCATTTGCTACAAACCCCCACTTGATTGCTTCTTTATCCCCAAAAAAACAGAGGAATCCCCACACAATCCTAAAACAACACGTAAATTCAACCATCCAAGTTATGGGTCATCATCTTCATTCGTTTACGATAGCTCTGTTTTTCGACAACTCTGTCCCCTGAAGCAGAGAAACTTCAAAGCAATTTCTCAGAGTAGATCTGTTCTTCATGATGGATTACGCGGTAAGCTTAATAATCATGAAACCAAATTCATTATCAAAGATTGAAAAGACACAGACAGTAGACTTCCGAGAGTTGAACTCGAAGTCTTCTGAATGTGAAACCAACCACCACTTTCTCAGCACTTTCCCAGAAACTTCCATTCAAACTTATCAAATTCACATCTTCATCCTATAAATTCATTACCCAATCTTCCAACTTCCAACTTGCACCTCCAAATCTCTCGAGTTCGATGGCGGCCAAGAGATTGTTCTGCGAAACAGAGTCCATTTTAACACCTCCTCTGGAGAAGAAACGCCCACGCCAAACCTTCGCGTCGTATGTGTTCATAACGGATCTTCAACTAACCAATTTGTTCCTTCTGATTCATGATTTGGAACTGATTTTCGCAGGATAATTGGGGAAGTCGTTATGGGGAATTCCTTGAGGCATCTTACCAAAGCATTGGAGCCATTGCTGAGACGAGTGGTACGAGTAATGTGTGGATGAATTGATTTAGGGTTTTTGTTTCGTTGGTGGCTAATTTTTGGTTCTTCAGGTCTGTGAGGAAGTTGATCGGAGTTTAATGCGGTATTCGAGGTCGTTAACGAGGGCTTCGTCGTTGAGGATTCAAGCTCTGGAGCCTTCCAGTTATCAATTGTATTTTGTGAATAACGTACCGTCGAAGATTTTCACCGGAAGTAAGATCACGGATGTGGAAAATCAGGCGCTGCGGATTGCCGTCGAGGACGGCGGCGGAGATCTGCCGTCGCTTATTTCTTCGTCTGTTAAAGTAGAAATTGTGGCGCTGAATGGCGATTTTCCTGGCGATAAACAGGACTGGACGGCGGATGAATTTAATGCTAACATTGTGAAAGAGCGGACTGGAAGGAGGCCGCTGCTTCACGGCGACATGAATGTAACTCTCCGGCACGGCGCTGCAACCATCGGAGATATTGAGTTCACGGACAACTCGTGCTGGATCAGGAGCAGGAAGTTCCGGCTTGGTGCCCGAATTGTTCCCGGGTCGGATCGTAATAAAAGCCCCCGGATCCGTGAAGCTATAAGCGAACCGTTTGTGGTCAATGATCACCGCGGTGAATGTGAGTCTTACCATCTCTTTTCTCAAATAAAATATTTTCTAAAATTAAAAATATTTTCTAAAATTAAAAATATTTCTTCTCCATATCTTTCTCCCATCCTCTTGGAAACTATAAAATTTTAATTAACACTAAAATTCAAAAAAGAAAAAAAAAAAAACCCTTATGGTAAATAGTTTTCAATTTTACCAATAATTTCTACCTTGATAAAATAATTTCACTATTTAGTCAAAAATTAATATTTTTATCATGGTGAAAAAATTAATATTTTTCAATTTTACTATTAAATTTTTGGTGGGTCAATTTGAAAAGGGTTTATTTTTTTTTGTTGTAAATCTTTTTATATATTTTCACGAAAAGAAATATTGAAATATTTATAAATCGTATTAAAGAACAGTATGTGTTTTGGTGATTGAAGTGTACAAAAAGCATTACCCACCAATGTTACACGACAAAGTATGGAGATTAGAAAAGATAGGAAAAGAAGGAGTGTTCCACAGGAGGCTAAACGAGCACAACATCAGAACAGTTCAAGAGTTCTTACAGTTCTTCACTGTGGACCAACAAAAGCTAAGAACGGTACAAACACAAATTCTCCTCGTACCCTTGTTCTTGTTGGATTCAAATCCAAATATTTTTCTAACATTACAAGGATGAATGAAGATCTTAGGCATGGGAATGTCGGAAAGAATGTGGGAAGCCACCACCAAACACGCTAAGACATGCGAGCTGGGACACAAACTCTATCTCTTTCGTGGCCACAATTTCACGCTTTTCTTGAACCCCATCTATCAAGTTGTTCAGGCTGTAATTGGTGGCCAAACTTATACATTCCCAGAGCTTCAAAATATTCACGAGGTACGTAATTTTCGGTTAGAAATCACGGCTCTCCATAATGGTCTGATATTGTTAACTTTTGGCATAAGTTTTAGTGGTTTTGATTTAGACTTTCTCAAAAGGCCTCGTACTTGTAAACCTATGATCATTCCCTAAAATTAGCCTATGGGCGTATGGAGCTCTCAAATAGCCTCTCTTTAATCGACTTTCTCTAGAGCCCTTGAACAAAATACACCATTTGTTTGACGCTTTAGTCACCTCTGACTACACCTTCAAGGCTCAAAATTCTTTCTTCGATATTTGAAGATTCTATTGTTATGGCTAAGTTTAGAGCATGACTCTGATACCATGTTAGAAATCACAACTCTCCACAATATTATGATATTGTCCACTTTGAGCATAAGCTCTCGTACCTTTGATTTGAGCTTCCCAACAGGCCTTGTAACATTCCTTTACTTGTAAACTCATGATGATTCTCTAAAACTAACAAATCTAGACTCACTCCCAACAATCCTCGAACATTTTCATATTTTTTTTATTCTTAAATTATATTATTTATTTATTTATTTTATAAATATAGGGAACCTTGAAGAATTTGAGGAAACAGGCATTTGATAACAGGCAATGGCTACAAGACATTGAAGGGAATTTAAGCGACAGTTTGTTACTATTAACGCAAGGTAAATTTTAATTAACTTTGGTTAAATTTTTTTATTTAAGTTGTGAAAAACAAATAATAAAAATAGTAAATTTTGTTGGGTTTTGGATTGATAGGGAATGAAGAAAGTGATTACAATAATGTAATGGAGAAATCGTTGATTATAAGTGGAGAAGTTGAAGGCAGAGATTGGGATTCAAATTCGGATCAAATTATTTCTGCAACATTTCAAGGCAATGCTCATTATAATTATTTCTCTTAATTACAACTAATTATCTCTTCTCCAAATTTGTTTTATTATTTTCATTTTAGTCAATATGTATAAATTTACAATTTAAAATAATGATCAAATCTCTCTGTTTACGGTCGCTGTCCTACTACTCTAAAAATACAATCGTAAGAATAAATATATTTATCATGGAATTATTTAAATGATGGGTAATGTGAGAAAATTTGAAATTTGATATTTTTTTTTTTGCTTTAATTAAAACGAAAATAGAAAAAAACAAGTTAATGTGAGATTGAAAGAGAAATAATAATGTAAGTTATGGGGGCGTTTTAGGAAAACAACTCTTTAATTTTGTCTTGTTGTGAGAATTATATGATATAAAAAGAAAAGCATATAATGAAAATACAAACGGTTACATCCTGAAACCGGGTCCCACTCATCTGGACCAATGTAATAATTAAATTAATATTTTATTTAGAGGGAAGAGAAAAATAAATAAATAAATAAAGAAAAAGAAAAACTAGCCGTTGCAGCCACTGGTTTCAAATCAATTGGTCCTACGCACAGAGACATAAACATAAGTTTTCATTTCGTAGAGAAAGATTGCTCTCTCTCTCTCTCTCTCTCTCTGTTTCTCTCAAATTCCTCTCCGAACCCTAATAAGGCAAGTTCGAAGCTCTCGAAGCTTTCTCTCTTCTGTCGCTGCCAATTTTACGGCCTCAGAGTGTGTTGGCCGTCGAAGTTGCGCCGCTCGGATTTTATGTAAGAGCAAACTACTCCTCCTTTTCTTCATTTTTAGATGATTTTTCACTCGAGAACTGGTTTGATTTTGTTTCTGTTACAATCGTTGTTGTATTTCTTCCATTTCGTTCAATTTAAGGTTTTGAAGTGCGTCCCTGAGGCGGAAGTTTCAATTTCCCCTCAAAAAGTGAAATGGTGCATCACCGAGTGTATAGGGTTTCTGAACATACGACCTGGTGTTGGAAATTTTTGGATTGGGCATTGTGCTCCAAAAGTGTTTAATGGTTTAGCTTGATATCTGGAGTCCTTAATTTTTTTTATTTATTGTGCTAGTGTAGTAGATAAAGAAAATACCTGGGCTGCAATGTGTTTGATTAAACTTCTTGTTGCTTTGAAGACTGGTTTTTCTTCACTTTAATTAATCTGACATTGAATTGTGTTTGGTTCTAATAATTTATTTCATGATCTTCAAGCTGCAGCAGATATTCTACGTCTAGGTCTCTAATCAATTCACTCCCTTCTCAGTTTTTTGGCCGGCTGTGAAGGAGAAGTAGCTAGATATTAACTATCACGATGACTATCAAAACTCCTGCAACGCCAGCGTCAAAAACAGAGAGGACGCCAGCATCAACACCTGGAGGACCTCGATCTAAGGAAGAGAAAATCGTTGTTACGGTGCGGTTAAGGCCTCTGAATAAAAAGGAGCAGCAAGCGAAAGATCAAATGGCATGGGAGTGCATTGATGATACTACGATTGTGTACAAACCTCAGCCTCAGGAACGTCAAACTCAACCGTCCTCCTTTGCATTTGGTACTAATGGCATCCGGTCATTGAGTTTTCATGTCATTTTCTTTATTTCTTTCCCAAATACTCGATCTGCCATTACAATCCATATTTGTTATTGCAGATAAAGTTTTCGGTCCCGCTTCTTTGACTGAGGCAGTATATGAGGAAGGAGTAAAGAATGTTGCCTTATCTTCTCTGATGGGCATCAATGGTAGTTTCAAAACTCATCAATTCAATTTTATATCACTTAAGTTAGGTTATTGTCCACTCAAATGATTATATATTGATTTATGTTGCAGCCACCATATTCGCATATGGGCAAACTAGCAGTGGGAAAACATTTACAATGAGGGGGATAACCGAGAAGGCTGTTAATGATATCTACAGACATATTAGCAATGTAAATTTCTACTGTTTTGAACTGAATTATTTTCTGCTACTATTTCTCACCTTAATTAATAACCATCCTTTGATTATTTTACAGACACCTGAGCGAGATTTTACAATAAGAATTTCAGGACTCGAAATATACAATGAGAATGTTAGGGATCTATTGAATACCGAATCAGGTCGTAATCTAAAGCTTCTTGACGATCCTGAGGTACTATTCATAATTACATGTGTAAGGGTTAAAGGAATCATGTTCCATTGTGTGAATTTTGATAACAATTAACTGAAATTGTGATTTTCTTCATGCAGAAAGGTACAATGGTTGAGAAATTAGTAGAGGAAACGGCAAATGATGATCGACATTTGAGACAATTGATTAGTATCTGCGAGGGTAAGAACTGATCACTTGAAGTTAATTCAATGTCCTCCAGAGTACACTGCTTTAACATTAATTCAATTTTACTTTGTAGCACAAAGACAAGTTGGTGAAACTGCCTTAAATGATCATAGCTCCCGGTCACACCAGATAATAAGACTGGTTAGTTTTGAGGAAATTGTTCACCCTTGATACCCTTACCTCAAAGGTATTCTATTTCAACTTTTGGATGTACCATAAGTTCTTTTGATTGTGTATACAGACAATTCAAAGTACCCTACGAGAGACTTCAGATTGCGTGAGGACTTTTGTGGCAAGCTTGGTAGGACAAATTTTTTTTTATATGCAATCTTGTACTTTTATATGAACTTTTTCTTGGGCTTACTAGTTCCAATATTGTGCAGAACTTTGTTGATCTAGCTGGAAGTGAGAGAGCTTCACAGACACATGCTGATGGTGCTAGGCTAAGAGAAGGCTGCCATATTAATCTTAGTTTGATGACACTCACAACTGTGATCAGAAAGCTAAGGTCAGAATCTGTTTCATGAAAGCAATAACATTCATTGTATCTGAAATTTTTATGCAGATCTGAAGTTTTCTGTTTATTGTTGCAGTCAAGGAAAGAGAAGTGGTCATATACCTTACAGAGACTCAAAGCTCACCCGCATATTGCAGCATTCACTTGGTGGAAATGCTCGAACCGCGATTATATGCACACTGAGTCCAGCCCTGACTCATGTTGAACAATCGCGGAACACTTTGTACTTTGCCACCCGGGCGAAGGAAGTGACTAATAACGCCCAAGTTAATATGGTAAGAACTAAATTTATCATCATCACACTTGTAATTGTGATGCAAACGGAACTCCTTTGTAACTTCTGATTTGAAAATCTTGGACAGGTTGTATCGGACAAGCAATTGGTTAAACACTTACAGAAGGAAGTTGCTAGGCTAGAAGCAGAACTGCGCACTCCTGATCCGAAAAGGGAAAAAGATTTAAAAATCCAGCAGGTAGCTTACATTTCAGTTTGATAATTTGTCGACACGAAATTCAATGAATCAACTCGAACTTAATATTTGATTAAAAATCCAGATGGAAATGGAGATTGAAGAATTAAAACGACAAAGAGACCTTGCACAATCTCAGGTTGATGAGCTCCGCAGAAAACTTGAGGTGGATCAGCAGGTTTCTCTCCCTCCCTCCTCTCATCTTATACTCACTCACAAAAATCCTACATGTTCCTTGAGATCAGAAAATAAAAACATCCATCTTTATTTTCAGGGTTCTAAACCAATTGAATCTGCCCGTCCTCCAGTGAAGAAGTGCTTGTCCTTTACTGGTACATTGCCTCAGAAACTCGATGGCGGCAAGGACCTTGGCCGTGGTATGATATTAAGGCAGTCGATGATGAGACAATCGTCTACCGCTCCTTTCACACTCATGCATGAAATTCGCAAGTTGGAACATCTCCAGGAGCAGCTTGGGAAGGAAGCCAATAAAGCCCTCGAAGTACTGCAAAAGGAGGTGGCTTGTCACAGACTGGGGAACCAAGATGCAGCAGAAACTATTGCCAAGCTGCAGGCTGAAATTGGAGAAATGAGATCAGTCCGTTCAGAATCAAAAGAGGTCGAGGTTGGGAGCGTTATTGCTACTAACCAGAGTGTAGGTGCTAATCTTAAGGAAGAGATAACACGGCTTCATTCTCAAGGTAGCACCATTGCAGATCTAGAGGAGCAACTTGAAAATGTTCAGAAGTCCATTGACAAGTTGGTAATGTCTCTACCGAGCAATTATCAGCAGTTAATGAGCAGTGAATCAACAACCCCCAAACAAAAAAGTTATACCAAAAAGAAGACGTTGCTTCCTTTGGCCTTAAGTAATGTCGCCAACCGGCAAAACTTTTTAAGATCACCTTGCTCACCTTCAACAACTTCGCAGCAAGTACTGGAGTCCGATATCGAAAATAGAGCTCCTGAGAATGATGATGTCTTCTCACCTGAGACTCTACTCGAGTCCGAGAAAGAGACTCCAACAAAGTCAAGTGAAGAAGGTGGAGATATCTCCTCAAAGGAGAGCACTCCATGTTATCGAAGATCAAGTTCTGTGAACATGAAGAAGATGCAAAAGATGTTCCAAAATGCTGCAGAAGAAAACGTAAGAAGCATTAGAGCATACGTGACAGAATTGAAAGAACGTGTGGCTAAATTGCAGTACCAGAAACAGCTACTTGTTTGTCAGGTGTACTAATGTTTCTGTTTGGATTTCTTCTATATAACTTTTTGTTTTTCCACATCACCACTAAGCTTGCATGTACTGTTTTTCCTTGTTGTCTGTGTATAGGTCCTTGAGCTGGAAGCAAACGAAGCAGCTGGGAACA
Source organism: Cucurbita pepo subsp. pepo (assembly GCF_057944985.1). Taxonomy (NCBI): domain Eukaryota; kingdom Viridiplantae; phylum Streptophyta; class Magnoliopsida; order Cucurbitales; family Cucurbitaceae; genus Cucurbita; species Cucurbita pepo. The sequence continues at coordinate 14,431,762 of NC_141806.1, read as the reverse complement.
AATTAGATTGTGATGAGAACACATTTGAACCGGAGGATGAGCAAGTTCCATGGCATATAACTTTCAGGGAGCAAAGACAGCAGATCATTGAGTTATGGGATGCTTGCTACGTCTCCATTATTCACAGATCTCAATTCTACTTGCTATTCAAGGGCGACCCGGCTGATCAGATCTACCTGGAAGTCGAGATGAGGCGCTTAACATGGCTGGAGGATCACTTAGCAGAAGGTGGCAATGCTAGTCCAGCTCACGCTGGAGACGAGCCATCGATCTCTCGCTCCTCAAGGTTTATTCTCTTTCTCTTTCTCTTCTCTCCACTAATGCCTGTAATGCTGCTGATCAATCAATTGGAATATGCTGATCAATGTTGTTTCTTTTTTATGTAGTATGAGGGCGTTGAGACGTGAAAGAGAGTTTCTTGCAAAGAGATTAACCTCACGTTTGACAGCAGAAGAAAGAGATGCATTGTACATGAAATGGGAAGTACCACTTGAAGGGAAACAGAGGAAAATCCAGTTTGTAAACAAGCTTTGGACAAATCCTCACGACCCTAAGCATATTCAACAGAGTGCAGAGATTGTGGCAAAGCTTGTAGGGTTCTGTGAAGGAGGCAACGTGTCCAGAGAGATGTTTGAACTCAATTTTGCTGCTCCATCCGACAAAAGACCATGGATCATGGGATGGAACCAAATTTCAAACCTACTTAATTTGTGAAAATTCCTTCTTTTTTTACCTCTCATTCCTTTTGTATATCTTAATTCATTTTGGAGTTTTCCCTCCATAATTCCTATTATTATTGTGTCTGATTCGACACAAGATTTATCTTTTCCAATCATTAATTCTAATCCAAGTCTGCTTGATTTGTAACGATCCCAACTTATTATACCCCGCATCGAACGCCTGTTATTGCGAACATGCATATATAAACATTTGAAGACAAGCAGAAACATAGTTTGCTAAACTAATCAAAGAACGTAATGTTTGAAAAAGAGGAAGGACCTTAAGGCAAGACCTTGGTTTATCACCATATCTATAGTCTCGCTAGATCGAACGACATCGATACATGTTTCGTAAGTAATCAGTAAGTAGTCTCACTCACTTAAAAGACGTATTAAACTCATATCTATAAAAATGGACTCCATTGAAACTCCGCCACTAACCGGTCACAAGAACGTCCGTCGATTGAATGAACACAAAGGACGGTGGAGGGTTGGACATGAGGGTAATCGAGAAGGAAGAGAGAATTGACGAGAGAGAAGAGATCGGACGAAAAAGATGAGAGATCTAGTAGCCAGGCTGAGCCGAGCCGAGCCGAGCCTAGCTGCCAAACTTGATAAAGAGAGTGACATGGTCAGGTCCCTCTGTGAGATCCCACATCGACTGGAGAGGAGAACGAATCATTCTTTATAAGGGTGTGGAGATCTCTCCTTAACAAACACGTTTTAAAAACCTTGAGGGAAAGCCCAAAGAAGACAATATCTACTAGCGGTGGGTTTGGACCATTACACTCTCGTTCTGCATCCACACGGGTGTGATAATACCAAATATTAGTCTGCTGTAATAATTATCAGTTTTTGAGGCTCACTCTCCTGATCATACACATGTTCACAATATAGTTTGAACTAAGAAGGGGGTGAGAAGATTTGTTCCAAGAAGCTGATATCTATTACAGACAATCATATGAGAAGAACTTGAGCTAACACAAGAAAATGGGATGTCATAGGAGCCATGACCCAACACATTCACTACCTGACACACTGAATTCACACACACACACACGCACATAGATTATGTTTTTAGGTGGTAATCAAGCACATAATAAAGGACGCAAGACAGTAGAAATGAAAGATGTTTAAAAGTCCCTTGATGAGGAAAGGCTCTAGCACTTGGGAAATGGAGTTCCACAAGTGTTAGCAACTCTCCTGGCATTGGGAGAGTCCACAAACTTCTTTAAAGTGGGGTTCTGCATGTACTTGCAGAGGCAGGGCTTCTGTTCCTTAATCTTAGAGCAGCAGAGCTTGGAAGGTGGAACTGAAGATGTTATTGCACTCACGCAGGAACTCAGCTGCACTGGACTGCATGTCACTGCCACTGACACCTCCATCATCATAAACATTACCATCATGCTTACTGCAATCTGTGATGCCTTCATTTCCCTCAATGGATACTTCAACTTTACAAGTGTTTGGCTTAGAGAGAGAGAGATATATGAGGAATGTTGGGTGAAAATGGCTTGAGTTGCTTCTCAATTTATAGCCTCCAGAATGGTCTTCCTGTAATTTCAGCTACTTTGAAAATCTCAGTACAAAAGGACAAATAGTGGCATCTAAAGTCGCATCTCATCTTGTTGTTTTTTATTTTCAAAAATACAGTCCACACTTTATGATGTCATTCTAAGTCTCGGGATGTTATCGGCCTGCACTGCTCGCTCGAGAATCGACCTGTAACAGCTCAAGCCCACTGTTAACAAATATTGTCCACTTTAGCCCGTTATGTATCGTCATCAGCCTCACGGTTTTAAAACATGTCTATTAGGGAGAGGTTTCCACACCCTCATAAGGAATGCTTTGTTCTGACCAATTAGTCAACTTTATAATTGGGACACCTCGAACATCTATCCATCAAGGCACTATCAAGGCATGAACTCTATATACCAACCTCCGATTCAAGAGTAAGAGCACAATGTAGACACGCCCTTACCGTCCAACACTGTCCTCGAAAATCCAAGATACTCATCTTATCATTCTCGCCTACATCATGACATACATGTAACATGGGGTAGCTCACTTAGGCCACTGACCCGGATGTGGTGTTCGTAGATTGGGAAACCTTCTAGACATTGAATGAGTTTTCGATGTACGAAAGGTGATCCCCTAATGATTATCAAACAATTTTTATCCCTGTGTTTCTGTTTTGGCTATTGTTTTGGCTTCTGCTTTTTGCGTTTAAATCATTGCCTTTAAATCATTGTAATGGGGCTGTGGTTTCTTTCGGTGAGGTTGATGGGAATCATTGTTACATCTTCATCCATACGAATAGTGTTCTTCTCATTGAGCACTCACATGGATTGCCATCATTCAATACACCTCCTTTTCCAAATTCACCATCACCTTTGTTTTTTTACCCCTTTTTTTTAGTCTTGAGAGATCCTATTCCCCATCAAAATTACTCAAAGTAATCCAAAGTTGAGAGATTCGATAAAACTGTTTAAAAAGGATTTACATATGCGGGAAAAGAATTTGAAGCTACGACACACATGAGACAGTAGGACTATTTAAACTATGCTCGGAGTCTCGTATTTCGCCATCAACCTCAAAGCATCTGTTGTTAGTGAAAGGTTTCCACACCCTTATAAAGATTTGTTCTCGTGTGGATGAAAACGCAGGTGGAAGTGATGGCATGGCATTGGGGGATGATTTGGTTAGAATGATTAAATGGGGCCTTGAAAATCATGATAGGTTGCCTCCTTTACATGTTCTAACAATTATTATTATCGCACTAACACTAAGCATGCTCCCAATTCTCCACTTTAATTCTTTCCTTTTTTCTTTTTAACATTTCCCATTTCTATAATACTATAAATATTACTTCTACTTTTTACTCATTTCAAATGTTTTGTTATATAATAGCTTAAGTACACCGCTAGCAGATATCGTTCGCTTTTGCCTTTTACGTATCGTCATCAGCCTTACGGTTTTAAAACGTATTTGCTAGGGAGAGGTTTCCACACCTTTATAAGGAATGTTTTGTTCCCCTCTCCAACCGACATGGGATCTCACAATCCACCCCCTTGGGGCCCAGCATCCTTGCTGGCACACCGCTCGGTGTTTGGCTCTGATACCATTTGTAACAGCCCAAGTCCAGCGCTAGCAGATATTGTTTTCTTTGGCCCGTTACGTATCGTCGTCAGTCTCACAATTTTAAAACACGTCTTTTGGGGAGAGGTTTTCACACCCTTATAAAGAATGTTTTGTTCCCCTCTCCAACCGACATGGGATCTCACAATCCACCCCCTTGGGGCCCAGCGTCCTCGATGGCACACCATCCGGTGTTTGGCTTTGATATCATTTGTAACAGCTCAAGCCCATCGCTAGCAGATATTGTCTGCTTTGGCCCGTTACGTATCATCGTTAGCCTTACATATGGAGAAGTTTCCACACCCTTCTCTCCAACCGATGTGGAATCTCACAGGTTACCATTGTAATTCTCTCTATGAAGAATTCGAATATCATCTTAGTTCACTCATGTATCATTTCTTTACTCAGGTGTCACTACTCACCAATTTTCATTTTGATTCATCCTTAAACCACATCATATAGAAGAGATTATGCTTTACTACCATTTGTAACGCCACCTGCTCATTATTCATATCTAGAATTTAAAAGTCATTTTCGAACTTGATAGTTTCGACATTCTCGAAAATTCTCTGTGACATGACCATTTTACTTATATTTAATAATTTATAAGAGTGAAGACTATCCACTCAAACCAACACGAGTCCTTTTAATATGATTTGTCATCACTCATATATTTCCTATGATAACTTTCAAGAGCGCATCCAATATAAGATTACTTCAAACTAGGCATAATCGACTCTGAAGTTCTTTTGATTGAGTCACCGAAAAGGAAAGTGGTACCGAGACCAAACTTTTGGGCTTAGACTTACCTGAGATTGTAAGTTTGGATTACTTACATTTGGGCCAATCCTTTTTGGTGATCTGAAGCCAAATTAGTGGCGGCTATGCAAAACTGCGACAATGATTTTGTAAGAACATGTTACAGAACAAGAACCTAAGAAACAAGGCTGTCGTGTTTAACAAAAATAGGATGAGCAACTGCCTTTCTTGTAGTGGCGGCTATGCAAAAGGAAAGACACGCCCACACACCCATATCCCACAAGCCATTCCTTCCTTTAACTTAGCTTTCTTTACCATCAAGCTTAGAACCCTTATTCCTTTCATATACACCAAACTTTGAGCTACTTCCCAACCCTCTTACTTCACCTGTCACCCAATCTCTGACCTTCTACATCATGTCGACCTACACCGACACCGACGATGATTCGGCAGCTCCATCAAAGCTCTTCGGACGCCGCCGCCCCGTCCATGAAATTCTCGGAGGGGGAAAAGGTAAAAGCTAATTCCCTCTAAAGTCTCGTTTAATAACTATTTGATTTGCTTTGAAATCAGCTTCTTCGATTGTGAATGCAGTCGCCGACATCTTGTTATGGAGAGACTCGAAGATGTCGGGTGCATTGCTGTTGGGGATGACAACGTTGTGGTTTCTGTTCGAGGTCGTTGAATATAAATTTGTGACCCTTGTCTGCCACCTCTCTATCACCTCCATGCTCATCTTCTTCATTTGGTGCACTGGAGCTGAAATCTTCAAATGGTATTATCAATACCAACTTTAGTGGTTTGTTTGATCATATTTGTTCATAAACTTGAGTCAATGATATTCAGGAACCCTCCTCGGTTGCCTGAAGTGATATTAAAAGACTCAGCATTCAAAGAAGTTGCATCCACTTTCCATAGAAGAATCAACCAGTTCTTATCAAAGATTTTCGACATAGCTTATGGGAAAGATCTTCCCCTCTTCTTTCTGGTATATATTCATACATCTTTTACACCTTAATACTCAAAATATTCAGGTTGGCTAATTAATGGGATGATCATGGATTTATAAGTAAGGAATACATCTGTGAGATCCCACCTCAGTTGAAGAGGGACACGAAGCATTCCTTATAAGGATGTGAAAACCTCTTCCTAGCTGACATGTTTTAACACTGTGAGGCTAACGGTGATAAGTAACGGGTCAAAGCGGACAATATCTGCTAGTTGTGAGCTTAGGCTATTACAACATCTCCATGGTATGATGCCTTTTGGAAAAACCAAAAGTAAAGCCACGAAAGCTTATACTCAAAGTGAACAATATCATACCATTGTGGAGGGTCGTGGTTCCTAACATCTTTGTCCTCTCTCATTCCTATATAAGGGAGAAAATCTTGTTGTTCCCCAAAGAGGGTAGACACGAGACAGTGTGCCAGTAAGGACGATGACCTCAAAAGGGTGGATTTGGTGGAGGTCCCACATCGATTGGAGAAAAGAACGAGTGCCAACGAGGATGCTGGGCCCCGAAGGGGGTGGATTGTGATGTCCCACATTGGTTGGGGAGGAGAACAAAACACCCTTTATAAAGTTGTAGAAACTTCTCCGTAGCAACGTGTTTTAAAGCCTTGAGGGAAAGCCTGGAGAGGACAATATCGGCTAGAAATGGACATAAGCCCTTACACATTTCTATATAACGGGGAAAATCTCTCTCCATTTTCTCTTGAACCGTTCGGGACCTCGGCCCCGCCGGTTAAACGGCAACGGAAACTAATTAAGTTGAAATGCTGATTTTCAGGCAATTGTGTCTCTATATCTTTTGTCAGTGATTGGATCGTATGTGAGCTTCCTGAATCTTGTTTATTTCGGTAAGGAAGAACTGATTCTCACTCAAAGCATCATTAAAGAATGTTTGACCAAAATTAAAGCAACTTTTGATGGTGTTTTGTTTTGTGTTTGTGTTTGTTAAATGATGAAGGGTTTGTGGCGTTGGAAACTCTGCCATTTCTGTACGTGAAGTATGAAGAAGAGGTTGATCATTTGGCTGGGAAGGCCATTTATCACACCAAGAAATCTTACAGAAATTTCGACGCCAAGTTCCTCAACAAGATCCCCAGAGGACCTGTTAAGGACAAGAAACTCAGATAAGGCGATGCATAATTTGGATTCATGAATGCATTTCTTATTCTAAATAACGGGTTTTAATGTAATAAATTGCCTCTAGAAAGGTACATAAATGAATCGATATTGTATTTGAATGAGGGTGATTGCTACGATATGAAATTATGGTCAGAAAAAACATAAATGGATACTTACTAACTATATTAACGAGGTACATCATCTGATTCGATCATCAAAACTTCAAAAGTTGTTGTAGCTAAAATGCTCGTAGTTGGATCTTGGGTTGGGTCGATTAGTCCGCCTATGGTAAGCATCGGTTGGCTCGATTCTTTCTGTCGGTGATGCGCTCCTAACTTTAACTGGTCGGTGTCGTGCCTTGAACGCTATTACTAAGTTTTCAAGAGTAGAGGAGATTAATGAAGAAAATTATGGGCTTGTAAGGGTAGATTTGTAATTTCACATGGAGGTTGAATTGGGTTAGTAATGGCCTAAGTTGGGTGGGTCAAAGGCTTAAATTTTTTAATTCATACCAATATTTTAGTGCAATTATTGAAACATCATTGATTCAAAACATAGGACCAATAAATATTGTTTCCTTAATCTCTTCCTACTTTTTATGCATACTCCTTTTACTTTATTCTTAAAACAATTTTTTTTAAGCATACAATTTGGACTTGTTTAACGATACTTTGAATTTTCAAGTATAGGAGTAGATGAATAAACCGAGACTATATATGAATGAGAACGATCATGAAGATAAGATGATTAAACATAAAGGATCCTTCAGTGTTGGTGTATGAGATAGTTTTCACTCATAGAAGCGAACAGTAAGTAACATGACTATGTCACAAAAGAATATCGGATCCTTCAGATGTCTAATCCTGATTCAAATCTTGGTCATTGGAGCGTTGAATCTAATCTAAATTATAATTTGATCGAACAAATATATATAAAAAAAGAAAAGTAAAAGATTTTTAAAATTTCCCAGAAAAGTAAGCTAAATTATTGTTTGGAATATAATGATGGGTTGCTTTATGTGTGTTGGATGATGGAAGTCCCACATCGACTAATTTAGGGAATGATCATGGGTTTATAAGTGAGGAATACTAACTCCATTGGTATGAGGCCTTTTGGGGAAACCCAAAGCAAAGCCATGAGAGCTTATGCTCAAAGTGGACAATATCATACCATTGTGGAGAGTCGTGTTCGTCTAACATGGTATCAGAGCCATGCCCTAAACTTAGTCGTGCCAATAAATTGGTAAATCCTCAAATCCTCAAATATCGAACAAAGAACTCCTAAAGAAAAGGAGTCAAGCCCCTCCTCGAAGGCAGTCAAAAATGACTAAGACTCCAAAGGAGTCGAGCCTCGGTTAAGGGGAGGCGCACTTTGTTCGAGGGGAGGTGTTGGATGATGGAAGTCCCACATCGACTAATTTAGGGAATGATCATGGGTTTATAAGTGAGGAATACTAACTCCATTGGTATGAGGCCTTTTGGGGAAACCCAAAGCAAAGCCATGAGAGCTTATGCTCAAAGTGGACAATATCATACCATTGTGGAGAGTCGTGTTCGTCTAACAATGTGTATGGTATTGGTTTGCAATGAAGAGTGGGATGATAATGCACAAAAAAAAGACACAACCATGAACCATCCACTACCCTCATTTTACACTCCAAATTCTCACATTTTTGCCTCCCAAAAGCGTTGCTCCAAATCAAATTTGAGTTTTGAGCACTATAAAGCCACCCCAATGGAGGATCAACAACAACTTAACTGGCTTCAAAGAAAACAGAGAGAGAGGTTGCAGAAATGGCCAGACTGATCGGAGAGATTGGCAGCGTTAATGGAAGTTTTCGCCTCTCCGGTGACATTTCTTGCCTCTTCTTGGCGGCTCTGTTTACACTCTGTATTATCTCCCTTATAACTTTCTCTTGCTCCGATGGCATCTCAAAGGAGAGGAATTCCACGGCGGACGTTGAGCTGTACGGCGGCGGTTGCGCCGCCGGGTGTGGTGCTTGAACAATAGAGAATTGATGAATTTCACAGGCAACAAATAATTACGTGTCGGATTTTATGAAAAGCGACGAGAGAGAAACAGAGCTTGTCGGATACTGACGTCATTTTTGTAAGATTAATGTAGTTGATGGTCTATAGAATTAACGTGACAAAAGTCAAGATGGCCGAGTTGGTCTAAGGCGCCAGTTTCAGGTACTGGTCCGAAAGGGCATGGGTTCGAATCCCATTCTTGACATTTCATTTTTCATTCCACTTTTCTACCCAATATATAAAAAGTCGGCTACTGTATAATGGGCTCAGGCCCATTCAGTTCAGGTGAAATTGGGCCACTCTGGCCCATAAAATTCTTCATTTATTATTATTATTTTTTTGCTAAAATCATAAATTTTACGTGTCATTTAACCAATTTTCACCATTTTTATATTTTAAATTATTTATTTAAAAAAAATTAATGAATAGTTTTGATTTTTCTAAATAATTTCTATTTTAATACATTTTCAAATTATTACTAAAATACTCCAAAGTGCATTGACAATTTTTAGCAGCAAATAATATTTGGATTTAAATAATCAGAATATAAAGTATGTTCTTTATCAAATAATATTGAATAACCATCTTGGTATAATGAATCAATTAATTAATTAAGATTAATAAAAAGTGTTTTTAGTTAAAAAGTAATATTAAAAAATAATAGGGATAATTCCCTTATTTGCGTTCCGACATGAACAAAAGCCTAACAACCAAACAATGGCTTCGAGTCCATAAAACAATTCATTTTGTCTCCAAATTTCGGGGTCGCCATAATTTCTGTTTTTTTTTTTTTTTTTTTTTTCTTTTGGTATTTGTGAAAGCTTTACCTTCCCAATGCAAACTCATTATATTTTAGTTGTCGTATCTTATATCGCTAGCTTTTGTCTCGTGAATTAAAAAAAAGATGGTTCCATACAGTACAAGACATCTCTTCTTGGACATTGTCATTTCGAGTAAATTCGTCATTTGACTTATTCAAATATGTGAGATAGGAAAATGAAGTATTCTTTATAAGGGCATGGAAACATCTCCCGTATTTTAAAACCTTTAGTAGAAGCAGAAAAAGCTCAAATAGGACAATATCTACTAGTAGTGCGCTTGGACTGTTACAAATGATTTTAGAGCTATGACACTCGGCAGTGTGCCAGCAAGAACACTGACTCCCAAGAAGAGTGGATTATGATATCCCACATTGGTTAGAGAGAGAAATTAAATATCTTTATAAAGGTGTGGAAACCTTTACTACGGTGGGTTTTAAAACCTTGAACAAAAGCCTAAAAAGGAAGGTCTAAATAGAACAATATCGGCTAGTGGTGGGCTTGAGCTGTTACAAAATATCCTTAATTGATTGTACGTCCCTTCATTATGATCACTAAGATGGGAGAGAGTTTTTATCCAATTGACATTGGTATGCACGACAAGTATTTATGGCTCGTCCTATCTCTAAATAAGAGGTACGTTTGGTCTAGGGTGTAGCATTTCACTATGTTACCCAGTCGTACGATGCTTGTATTGCACTCCCACAACCTCGTTTTCACACCTTAGACTGCTCTCCGAGAATTCTTTTTAACTTTTTCTTCTTCTCTCGTTATCATTATTAATCCAATCCGATTTGAAATTGTGTATTAATACTAAAAAAAAAAAAAAAAAAAAAAAAAAAAAAAAGAAACTATTTTTGAAATTTAAATATTAGAAACGAAAATGCGCATTGAAGTAAGGGAAAGCAGAAAGTGGGAAAAATAGCGAAAGAAAGGGAAGTCAAAAATATCTATAAACACCCTTTTTCCCATTGGAAAAAGAGCCAATCACCTTCCTTCTTTATAGCTTCTAATGTCACAAATCTATATACTAAATTAAACTATATATATATATATATACACACTTAAATGTATACTTTATAAATATAAAGACATTTTGTAACATTTTTAAAAGTTAAAATATATATATATATATATATAATGAAGTTTAGTGGTTGAATATTAATGATAGAAATTACAATCAAAATTAATTATATAGTTGTGATGGTGACCTTCTCTGGTATATAATAAAATATTAAAATTTATATAATTAGAGGTTTTTTTTTTTTTTTTTTTTTGTTAAATAAAATAATTTATTTTCGAGTATTTGTGCATTATTGATCTTTAATTATAAATTTATATTTTGGTAGAAAATATTGGTTTGACTTAAATTTTAATCTGATTATAGCAGATTATAAGGATTTTGTTAGACATAAATATTGCATTATTTAGGTTATTAAATATACTAAAAATTGCATTAATTAAACAAGTTGCGTCCCAGCTTTAATTCTTATAATAACAAATAAAATATTAATCCCCTTTCTAATACGATAAAGTTCAATTATTACTCCTTCAACAACTCATTTTAATTACAAGTCCTTTTCCCTCTTCAATATTTAATGCCCAAAATAGAATAAAGAAATAAATTGTCTAATATAATAATTTGATTAATAAATCATTTTATCAACCAAATAAAATTTTAAACACTCTACAGCAAGAATCGAGATTAGGATATGAAACGAATTACTCCTCGCTTCTAAGAGTGAAAACTATCCTCACAAACCAACACGAGTTTATTCGAGTACCACACGCCCACCTGCTTTTGTAATGTCCCATGTCTAGGATTCAGATTAGGACTTTGACTTAATTTGATTACTTTGTGCTCCGGCATTCTTTCGCATCCCTTATGATATGATCACGTTACTTACTCCTTACTTATAAGAGTGGAGATTATCCTACTTCAGACAAAACATACTTAATTATGAAGTTCCCACGATAGAACTATTGAAAAGGAAGATGCACATTGTTAGTATAGGTAGTACTTTCAAATCTTTTACAGCTTTTCTTCGTCATCTTGTTTTCAGTATTGCTCTCATTTGAACGTGGTCTCAATACATTCATGTACCTCTCTTTTACTTGGATCTCACAAAATACTAACACTAATAATCCTCGAAATGAATTATTTTTCTGAACCATACCAAATTATTTTCAAAGGCAGACAGACCAAAATAATTTGGTATAGTTTAAAAGTTGGAATTTAGTACGTAGACCTAACAAATAAACATGGACCATATAAATTATTTATGAAGTTTTATTAAACCCTATTAATAATAAATTTGTAATATAACTTTTTATAAATCAATTTCTTTTTATTAGTTCATAAAAAGATCATCTTGTTTAATTTTTTATTTGAAAATAGTAAATAGCCGTAAATAATTTAAATTTTTTTAAAAAAAAGAATCAATCCTCAAAATTACCTCAATATGAACATAATTTATTAATTCTGCAGAAGAAAATAAGGAAGAAGAAGAAAACGACATCAGAACCGTCCATTTCCAGCAAAAACTCGACAGAATCCCCAGAACTTACAAATCTTGACCCTCTGTTTTTGTTTCCAGCTGCAATCCATGGTCACCTAATCAGCTGACTTTCTTCAGACCCTACCACATTTTTCTCACCATAATACCCTTCCCTCTTTTCTACGCCCGCCAATGTTGAGAGATTTCTACGCCCTTATAAAGATCTCACAATCCACCTTCGTTAGAGGTCAGCTTCTTCACAGACACATTTGTAATAGCTCCAAGTCTACCACTAACCGATATTATCCGCTTCATGGTCAATCTCATTGTTTTCAAAATGTGTCTATTAGAGAGAGATTTCTATACCTTATACAGAAGGTTTAGATCTCTTTTTCACCCTACTTGTAATCCCACCCTTTTCATAATTAAAATTATGGTAAATAAATTTTTAAATTAAAAAATATATATAATAAAATTCAAGTAGTTCATGGATTACCAAGTCTAGGAGGATATACCACAAATTTTAACTAGAAGACGAGCAGAGCCCAGCAAACAGCACAGAGAAGGATGAGAACAGAACCAGAAAAAAAAGGTAAAATCGCTTCAAAATCAATCCATTTTTCTCTTTTCTTCCCCTTCCTCTCTCTCCGCCTCTGCATTCAAATCTGGGAATGGAACAGAGAGATTGAATAAATTAAAGTTTATTAACGTTGATGCTTTTCTCTCATTCAACTCAAATTCTGTCCCCTTCAATTCCATTCCCTTTACTTTTCTCTTCTAAAACCCTTTAATCGCTTCTATTTGTTTCTTCTTTCTTCTTCTTCCTCCTCTACTTTCTTTGTTGCATTCTCATCCTTGTCTTAGAATCATGCCTGTTGTTACACGAGCTTCTACAATGGATGAACACATCAAATTCAGAAGACCCAGAACCCATTTGAGGCAACCCATTTCAGAATCAGATCCAAACCCATCAATCCCTTCCATTGTTCAATCCACTCGCTGCAAATCCACCATTTCTTCTCTTCTCCTCTCCACCTTTACCAATAATGCCACTAATGGCACCAATGAATCTTTGCCCTCTTCCGTTCCCACGAACAGGAAGAAGACCCACTTCTCTTCTGCAACTTTCAGGGGACTTGGCTGCACTTCCGCCGCTTCTCAGCAGGTTACGGTTCCGGCTGTAATTCGGACTTCAGCGGATTGGCAGAAGAAGAACACAAGGAAAAAGAAGCAGAAGAACTCCAAGAACAAAACCCATCAAGGAATTGTTGATGGGTCTCATTTTCAACATAATTCCCCTTTTAATTCTGCTAGCTGTTTAGACGCTCAAGATGTTTGGTGTGGCCCTGGAATTGGATTCTCTGCCGATGCTGCTGCTTCTGTGGATTGCGTTGTTGCTAGAAGACATGCTTCTGGAAGGGGCAAAATCGATTTGGAGAAGATGAGTCAAAGGGAGGTACTCGCTTTTCCATTTCTTTATAATTTATTTTCAGCTTCTTTCATCTGTGTTTCTTTTCTGCTATAGGGTTCTTCTAAATCTGTCTGAATCTGCTTGGAACTTGTTTGTTTTCATTCTTCTTTGTAAATTTGAGTAGTTAATGCAAATGGGTCTTCGACTAATCTTCCTTTCACGATATGAAAATGTTTCATCTCTTGTTCATAGATTATTATCTATCACAGCACATTGCTTCATGCGTTTTAACTTGCTCTGGTTTTACAATGACAGCGTTCTTATTTAGGAAGACGAGCAGTGAACCCCGAGACTCTCTTACTTTTGGAGTCTGATTCTGATCTTCCAACAGCTCGATCATTGGAAGTGTCTCGGAGTCGATATTATCGCCATGTTCGACATCCATCCCCTGATGGGCTTGCTGAGGTAAGCGTTCATATTTGTATTCAATTTCATGAATATCTTACTCGAACCGGATCTGTTTTATAGGTTGTATAATTCTGTCTTTTAACGGCCTAAGTTCACCGCTAGTAGATATTGTCCGTTTTGGTACTTTACGTATTGCCGTCAGCCTCACGATTTTAAAACATGTCTATTAGGGAGAGGTTTCCACACTCTTATAAGGAGTGATTTGTTTCCTTCTCCAACCGATGTAGGATCTCACAATTCACCCCACCCCTCTTAGGGGTGTGTCCAGTGTTTGGCTCTGATATCATTTGTAACAGCCCAATCCCACTGCTAGCCAATATTGTCTACTTTGACCCGTTACATATTGTCATCAGCCTCACGGTTTCAAAACGCATCTACTAGGGAGAGATTTTCACAAATTTTGAGATCCCACATCAATTGGAGAGGAGAACGACACATTCCTTATAAGGGTGTGGAAACCTCTCCCTAATAGACGCGTTTTAAAACCGTGAGGCTGATGACGATACGTAACGGGTCAAATCGGATAATATCTACAAGTGGTGGATTTAGATCGTTACAGTGTCCGAGTTCTAAAGATATAAGCTTCAGTTGGGTTCTGGCATATGTTTTGTTTTTCAGTTCTTTATGGCCTGAAATAGTTTGTCATATGTCATTTGATGTCTTGGAAGATTCTGATATTTGGTGAATTAGAGTATTATGCATTTTTAGATGTTTGGCAGATGGCATTAGAAAATGCAGCTTCAAAGAAGCAAAGCAAACCTGCTTTCAAGTTTTAACCTGTTTTGTTGGAACATGTTTTTGATTTGGAGTGTTTGATTTTCCTGACAGAGTTGTTCCTTAATTCTGAGCTGGAAATGTTTTCAGATTATGATGTTCTTTCTATGTACTAATGATCATATGAGACTGATTTGCTCACTTGATATGTTATTTAGCAGATTATGATGTTCCAGAGCAGTTTGCTGATGGGTGGAAGGTTCGATATACGTGATCAATTTAGGGAATTACGACTCGACGTTGATGACATGTCATATGAGGTTCGTAACTTTCTCCAAATCCTTCTTCCTAAACTGATACTCTCTCCTCACAAATATTTCTTATAACGGGATGGAAACAGGAACTGCTCGAACTTGGTGAAAGGATTGGCCATGTGAGTACCGGGCTGAAAGAAGACGAGATTGGAAGATGCATTCGGAAAACGAAGCCCCTTGTTGTAAATGAGCTATCATCTTATTTACTATCTCAAATGGATCGGAAGTGCAGCATCTGTCAGGTGAAGTAGCAGAGTTTAGTTTGCTAGCTCTGATTAGCACTTTCTTGACACCTAAAATGATTTTGTACTAGCAGGAGGACTATGAACCAGACGATGAAATGGGTAGACTGGGATGCGGGCACAGCTATCACATACACTGTATAAAACAGTGGCTTGCACAAAAGAACACATGCCCAGTCTGTAAGACCGCAGCGGTAGGCCGAGGCTGAACGGTTAGTCCATCACGTCTAGTGTTTCTTCGACTCTGCTTGCTTGCTTGCTTTCTCCCCTATGTGGTGTACAGATTTCATTGCCTTTTTACATCACCAAAAGCATTCTTTCATTTGTGTGAAACTTCCTTTCTTGATTGCATAGCTGTAAGACATCAAATTACAATGGCTTTCTTGTTGTAATCTGTTTTCATTATGGCATAGCTCTGCCTCTGATGATTGAGTTCATGGTTCGAATCAAATGATCATTTTATGATAGCTTCATTCTTATATGAATCGAGTCGGGTCGGAGTGAATAAAACTAAAAGAGCGTCAAAACTCTGTTTCACTGAAGAAATATTTCCAGAAGTTGAGATAAAGATATCAATTAACAGAACCTAGAACTAAACTATCCCCCACAGGGTTGTATGTCTGTCAATTGTGTATACAGTGGAACTTAGGAAGGAAATCTGTGTATACTTTATCGTGGAAGCTATACGTATACTCCTGTTCCTGATATCTACCGACGAATGTATATACCTAGCGGAGTTGAATAGTAGAATAGTATGGTGAAATCAAGCCACATCATGACGGTTGAGAAAATCAGTTATCAACGGATACACTTCACTCGATGCCTGCATTCGATAACGATGAATTTAGAAATTAGAGAAGTTTGTAAATCGAAGTCGTTCTTAAAAAGTGCCTGTGAAGGAGAAAAACCATACCAAACGACTTCCCACAAGATCATAGTGAGAATAGTGAGGACCACCAGGCTTCCCAAGAACTCTGTAGGAAACAAACTCCCTGGGAATTCCTTTCACAGTTTCTGATATCAGTGTCGAAAAAGATTGGAGTCAATGAGGTGTGGTGAATAGAATCAGAGAGGAAGGCATGGCGCTCGGGTATTATATTTAGATATCATACCGTATACCGCTTCAGGTGGACAAATGGGGTCTTGGTCTCCAGCAATGGCAAGGATTGGAACATTGGTTTGGCATAGATGGTCGTTGTACTGGAACGTCCCGTTCCTGTCACGTAAGCCCCCCTCTTCGAAAACTGATGATAGCTGCAGGAGAACCTTTGCCGGCACAGATTCTGAAAAACACATTATCATGTTATGAACAAGGAGTGTAGAGTTCACAGAAACATGGACAAAAGGAATAGTGTTTCACCAAAGCCATTCAACACCAGCTTCTCGAGCAAGGTGGGATCTAACATGTCTTCTACAGAGATTTGATCCTTTAGCCAATACAGGAGATAAGGAGGACGGGATGCAAGCGGATGAGCGATAGCAAGCAATGGTCCGATGGGAAACACGGGAACATTAAAAGCTTGTGCGGGATCTCTCTGCATTGAAGTTGGATATGTCTTTTAGTTCGATGGTCACATTTTAGGAAGAAAACATTTTAGAATCACTTGCCAAAGGTAACAGAAGTCTGAGTGATGAGTTTGAAGGTCTGTAGTCGAGCGATGAAGCCAACGTAACAACTGATGCCAACTGCGGGTCGACTTTGTTAAAGCCTGAAAAAGAAGAATTAGTTGGGATCAAGGTTCATAATGGATTGTCAAGATTATCACATTAGTTGGGATAAAAGAACAGAATGTCAAACTCACTACAGCGCGAGATCGTTGCATATAGCAAGATACCCCCCATCGAGTGGCCGATAGCTAGTAACTTGCCATCATTCGGTTTGGATTGGTTCCTTATGTACTCCATCTAGCATGAAAAATCGAGATTTTCCTTTGATGAGGTGTTCGAAGGAGTATTAATTTCAGTGATTCGAAAAAGAATATGCACCTCACCGCAGCGGGTACATCTTCTTCCAAGTAGTGGTCGAAGTCCCAGTCATACTTCTCATACACATCAAGTTGTTCCTGGAAGTCCTCTAATGCAGAGGTAACACCTTGTAAATTAAAAGGCTTCAATGGACCCAGTTGTTGAGCTCCTTCAATGATATTGATAAGATTCTTATTCCAGTTCCCAAGTTGAGTAGCAATGGTAGATTCCTGTCCTGTAACAAGTTCGGAAAGTACTAAAAATGTTGTCTCAAGTACTTAAATCCCATAATACCTAAAGTTAGAAGTTCCCGACAGACCATGTTTTGAAGAAATGCTGGAACCCTCAGAGCTGGAATATGTTCCAATCTTAGCTAATGGCTGTTTCTCCGGAGTTTCTGACCTTATCTGACCAGTAGTATCCTTCCTTTCTACTCTGTGAGTGCTCAGTCCCGATCCTCGAACCTCAAGAATCCAAGTGTCGTATCCTTGGTTCGACATGTAGCGAGCAAATGAGGACTGAAAATGACATTGTGAATAGACATAAGAACCTAAAATTAAGGATGGTTTTGTTGAACATTTGTCCACCTTCCCATTTGGAATGCTCGGTTTAACATTCTACATTTCTAGTATCAAATGTTATAGACTATGGTTGTGAGATCTTACAGGGAATGCTCGGTTTAACATTCTACATTTCTAGTATCAAATGTTATAGACTATGGTTGTGAGATCTTACTGGGAATGCTCGGTTTAACATTCTACATTTCTAGTATCAAATGTTATAGACTATGGTTGTGAGATCTTATATTGGTTGGAGAGTAGAACGAAACATTTTTTATAAGGGTGTGGAAACCTCTAGTATTAAAACCTTGAGGGAAATCTCGGAAGGGAAAGCCCACATAGTACAATATCCACTAGCGTTATAAATGGTATCAGAGCCAGATACAGGGCGGTGTGCTAGCGAGGATGCTGGCCTCCAAGGGGGGTGGATTGTGAGATCCCACATCTATTGGGGAAGGGAACGAAGCTCGGAAGGAAAAGCCTAGCAGTGGGTTTGGGCTATTACAACGGTGTTATAAGCCTCATGATCAAGATTTGTCTCATGGCAGCAGAAAATGAAAAGATCCAAAGAACAAAACAAGATAGGAAAAGAAAGAAGAACTGATATCGATGGTGGCTCACCTGTGGAGAAAGGTCATATCCAAGAGCGTTGCTCCCAACCCCTGACAACAGCAGAAGCGGATGATTTCTGGATGCCGCCTGTTTGCAAAAGAAAACAAACAATCTTACAATTAGAAACCCCATGTTCTACCCAACTCTCGAACACACCAATCAACATGTTCACTCAAAGATTTTAGGGATTACAAAAGAAACAAAACCAAATTAATTTGTATGATCGGAGTAGAACCTGAAGAGAAGGGTTGTAACGCCAGAGAGCGAGCTTCCAATCAGAGTTGGGAACAGAGACGTAATGAAGCTCGTCGGCAGTACAGATCGAACCCTTCTCCTTATTGCCACCGTAAAACGCTGTGACGGACTTCACCGCGACCATATTCCGCCGGCATAAGGCCCACGAGGCTTCTGATTTCCCTTGTCGCCTGAATCGGTGGAGGTAACGGCGGCGATTGTCGCTCCGGCCGATGGAAGAGAGATCGAAACAGGATAACGAAAGGGTCGCCATAATCTCTGCGTTTGAGAGAATCGGAGGGTGAAGTATAAAATGGTAGAGAGGTTATTGCTTGTGGGTAATTACAAAGAAACAAAATGACAAGCTTTGATTTTTGGAGAAGGAAAGGAACTTGGTGAAGGCGAAGTTACGTCGAGCAGTTGGGGATTTGGCCATGAATTTGTCGTGACCCGTAATTCACATTTCAGTGGGTCCTACTTGACCAAGTTTTGACTTTTTCACTTTGTCGGTGGGCCCTACTTCAGCGCTGACCTGTTTGGACAATATCCATTTGGTAATTAACATTATCCTTTAAAATTATTAAAATAAATAAATTCTCTGTCTCTCTATTTTTGGCAATATTTTCTTTTACTTACTAGGTTAAATTTTTTTTTTTTTTTTATTACTGAGACATTTCTTTTCTTTTCTTTAATTTCAGGTTAAATAGTAGATTTAGTAACATAAACATAAAGGTAATAATTTAATTTTTGTAGGTAAAAATTTAATTTTTACCGTAAAAAAGAGCAATTTGGTGGTATTCAATTCAATAAGCAAGCCTCATTAAAGTATAAGAGATGATGATTTAACTAACCCACATGCTGTTTCCTTTATTTTTGCTACTAACCATTAATAAAGACCTCTCCTTTTTTATTCTCAATAACAGGAACTATATCGATACAAGTTATATCTTATAAGGATTAACTAACTCGTAATATACTAAAATTTAAAAATTAAATCGGTATCTTATTGGAAGTATAGAGACAATTAAATTGGTTCTGAAGATTCGTTACCATGAAAAAATAAGTTCGAAAGTGACGAAACCCATAAGATTTGCAACTAACCGATGTTGATCGTAAAGTTCTTTCATCTTATTAAGTTTCCAATGTGTTCAACAATTTCAGCAGCTGCATTTGGTTTTGATACTCTCAATGCTCTCTCGGACAGAGCTGCCATTTTACTCTCATCACCTGTAACAAATATATACTCATACAATGAGATCTCAAGTAGATGTTGGTTTGTACGATATATGCGACTCGATCATGGCCTCTTTCAATGAGAGGAGCAGAAGAGATCACCAAAAAGCTAATGAAATGAGGCATAACACATAACTATATCTTATATTGGCTAGTGCATAGAGTTTTCTTCAGTTGAAGGAGAAACTCTTGTCTAAATTGTTCGTTCAAACTTCTTGTAAAAGATGGTCGATGTTGCCATAATCATCGATAAGAAATATGGCCTAAAGTAGCATGCTACACAATGCATATGATGTCCACACAAATATGCCAATAAACCGTTCACGTGCTCAAAATCGAGAGTACTAAACTTGCATCACAGAAAGATGGTATCAAGAATGTTTGTAACTCGTGACATTTCATGTGAGATCTCACATCGGTTGGAGAGAGGAACGAAGCATTCCTCGTAAGGGTGAGAAAACTTATCCCTAGCATTCGTGTTTTAAAACCTTGAGGGGAAGCCCCAAGTCCAAAGAGGACAATATTTGCTAGCAATGAGCTTGGGGTGTTGTTACAAATGGTATAAGAATTAGACACCAGGCGGTGTACCAACGAGGACGTTGGGCCCCAATGGGGTGGATTGTGAGATCCCACGTCGGTTGGAGAGGCGAACGAAGCATTTCTTATAAGGGTGTGGAAACCTCTTCCTAACATACGTGTTTTAAAACTTTGAGGAAAACGGTCAAAAGAATGTCATTTTGGTTGTTGAGTTTAATTTTGCAAGTTATATATGTTTTGTACGAGGAACTATGCTGGAATAGGTTTGGCATGGCTAGAAACTCCGCCAACTAACCTCTAGTGACGCTTTTGTGTGACGATCACAAGATCACAAGCAAATTAAAGCATGCGTTTCATTGTAATAAGAAATGATTTGATTCATAGAGCATACTCAACATACCTAATATCTCTTGAATTGCAATCGCAAGCGTAGTTGAATCTAGTTCATCTTCATTGATGACGGTTGAACCAGCCATGTCAGCCATTATTGAAGCATTTCTGAACTGATGCCCCTCATCTTCATATGGTGAGGGTATCTGAAGTTAAAAAGGGTCAAAATATAAGGTTTCCTTCAAAGAATGAACAAACTCAGAAGCTTATATACACAAAAAAAGAGCTTGAAATTTGTACCAATATAGAAGGCTTTCCAGTAGCTAGGATCTCAGAGCAAGTCATGGCCCCTGCTCTAGAAACAACCAGATCTGCAGCTGCATATGCCAAATGCAGAGAATGCATGAACCTTAAACAATACAAAAAAAAAAAAAAAACATCACTTAATCTCAAACTAAGATCTATTACATGCATCATAAGGTTATGCTGCTTTAAGTGTCAATATGAGAGATCAACAATATTCATCAAGCACTTGCACTTAATCTCAAAGTAAGATCTATTCCATGTATGATTCATAGAGATATGGGACGTTGCTTCCATACCAGCATGATGAAAAGATAAATTTGTCGAAACGTATATCGACATAGTTGCAATACAAGCCATTTATACGGGTGTAATAATACAAACATGGAGCCACCATGTTGTTGTCATGCTCATTCTTATTCTTTGCCTAGATTTACATAAAAAACCTTGCACTTCAATTCTAGCATAGCTCTTCAGCAGCATCAAATAAAAGCTCTACATACAATTAGTACGATCTTAGAAACTGTGAGATCCAACATCGGTCGGGGAGGAGAACAAAACATTCTTTATAAGGATGTGAAAACTTCTCCCTAACAGACGAGTTTTAAAAACCTTGAGAGAAAGCCCGAAAGGGAACAATATCTGCTAGTGGTGGGCTTGGGCTGTTACAAACGGTATCAGAGCTAGACACCGGGTGATGTGCCAGCAAGGACACTACCACATCAATTGAAGAAGGGAACGAGTGTCAGCGAGAACGTTGGGACCCCGAAGGGGGGTGGATTGTGAGATTCCACATCGATTGGGGAGGAGAACAAAACATTATTTATAAGGGTGTGGAAACCTCTCCCTAGCATATGCGTTTTAAAAAATTCGAGGAAAAGCCCAAAGAGGACAATATCTACTAGCGGCGGGTTTGGGCTTTTACAGAAACTCTCTCAAGAACAACACTCTTTTTCATGCCTATTTATGTCTAACAGATGCATTCTAGGGGATCATAACACACAAACTTCAGAGACTTAAACCGTCGATCTCAATGGAAAAAGTACATGCTTAGTAACGTTGAGCTATGCACACTTTGGCCACAAACCTCAACTTACGAACGAACATATATCATGATGATGTTATCTTATGTCAATATCAAGACTAAAACAACAGGGAGGCAGGTAAATGCAGGTTGTTGGAATCAATAAATAGCACAGCTAAAATCAGCGAACAAAAGAGTAGTTGAGAGGAATTTAATACTGAGCAAAGGAATTACGGCGTTAAATGCAGATGGGAATGGTTCTTCACAAGGCTGTCCATTTCATCAAATGTTTCCACGCCAGTCTGCCATATGATGTACAAGTTCTTGTTTTCTAACAACATCTGATAATACAGATTCAGCATGGCTATGTTAATGGCATTGGCTCCCAAAGACCCTCCAAGAACAAGCACCACCTTAGCCTCCAAATCCTCAACTTTCCCCGATCTTGGAAAGAAATGCAAACGTGCCACAGCCTTAGAAATATACTGTCTCAATGCCAATCTCACTGGATTCCCACAAACCAAACACTTTTTCTTCCTTGGAAAGCACTCAACTGTGGAGTTCAATACAACAAACACCACATCTGCAAAATGGGAAAGAACCCAATTCGCAAATCCTGGAACCGAGTTCTGTTCTTGGATTGCGAGCTTGACCCCATGAATCAGCCTTGCAGCAAGGCAAATCGGGAACGAGACGTATCCACCAGTGCCGATGACAACGTGGGGTTTGAAATCGTGGAGTTTTTTGTAACTTGCAACCACGGATTTGATCAGATGTAAAGGAAGGAGGAGGTTTTGGGGAGAGATAAGGGGGCGGGTTAGTTTGGTAGCCGGAACCGTTTCGAGCTCGTACCCGGCGGAGGGGACGGCGGCGCTTTCTGTGCTGTTGGGTGTTCCTAGAAAGAGGATTTGTGATGTGGGGAAGGCGAGTTTTAGCTCATCAGCAATGGCGATGGCTGGATAAATGTGCCCGCCAGTGCCTCCGGCGGCGAGGACGACTCGCAGGCCGTCGTTCGTGCTGTTGGAAGCAGAGGAGCCCTCGTCGTTTGATCGGTGAACAGATAGGCATCGGATGATTTTGACAGACCTGAAATGTTCAGAAGAGGGGTTAGAAAGATTCGGGTATTGATCACGTAGTTGAGAAAGATTGAAGAGAAATCTTGCCTGGAAAGTGGCGATGAAAGGAGGAAGTAAGAAGAAGAAGTGTTGAACGGCAGAGCTGAAGGGTTAGATTTGGTGGGTAGAGAGAAATGAAAAATGTTGGTGGTCGCCATTAGAGGTGGTTGTGAAGCTCCAAGGCGGCGAAAAAGGCATTTGTAAATGATCGCCAAGCTGAAGAAAATAATGAAGGTAATAGATCAATACTACTCAAATGGTTGAAGAAGAGAACCAAAAATTCAAACCAAAAAAACCAAAAGAAAAGCTAATCCTTGAATAGAGCCGAGCGAGAAACGTTCGAAAGATCAAATCTCGACCGAGATCAGCGAGATCAACTCTACAATTATAGTGCAATTAAACTTATAGAGTCTAGTCGAGAATAAACGAAAATGAAAGCGAGACTAAAGTTGAGGTAAGAGATCTTTCATGTAAAAACGTCTCATCAAAATTCGAAAGTATGTATGATAATAAAGTGTTTCTTTTTTCTTCTTAAGATGACAATAATAAAGTGTTTGAGATATAACTTTTTTGTTCTCCCCTTTTCCTAAAAGCTTACCACTATTAATAATGAACAATTTATACCATATTCATGAGACGCTTACGTGTCTATTGAACATTTTAGACACTAATAGCAAAAAGGACGCGGTGGGAAGAAAGCTGCCCCAGCCTCTGTTCGATCGATCATTCGTTGGGATCTTGCTTTTACGCCTCTGTAGATGTTCCTACAGGAAAGGCAATGTTCATGCTTATTCTGGAAGTTCTCGCTCTTTCCTCTCGGTCTCGTAAAATAGGCTGAGATTACTGAGTTTACAGTCGAGTCGAGTCAATTCCTTTGAGAGAAATGCGACAAAAGGAAAGAAAATCTATGGACCGACCTCATCGCAAGAGAAAGCCAGGAAGAAAGTCCGTACTATTACTATGTTAGAGGCGAAATTCAATTCTCAGAGTTAGCCCTATACTTATTTCTCTTTTTTGCAAAATTTGATTGCTCCCTCGTTCTACTCATTAAGAACTAAATTTGAAAGCCATATTTCGACCCAAACGTTTTCTAGTAAAAGCTTGAATCCTTTGTACAATACAATTGGGAAGTTGAATTAGGCAGGGTGAAAAGAGAAAAGGAAATGGGTAATGAGCTTTCCATTCCATTTCTTGTGAAACGAGACAAAGTTCACATGGAAATGTAAAATAATTCAAACGTCATTTTCAACTCACTCCATTTTAACCAATAAACTTATGCAAATACATCACGTTTCTTAGATAATATTAAATTGAAACAAAACTATTCTTCAATTATGAACAAAAGATCTCAAACGATAGTGTAGTGAAGTGTCTGATTATAATGATATGGTTGAGATAGAAAACGACCCTTAACGAGACTCCACACAAACTCAATAGCTATAAGACGAGATGAATGGTAGTTTGATATCGATATCAACCATGGTTTACATAACATTTCATAGGATAAAACATCCATACATAACTCAAAACATATATACTCCCAAGTAAGAGATCAAAGAAAATTATCTCAGTCCATAGTTTCAAACTCCATTCCAACTGGCTGCCTACCTGCCATAGGAGCAAACGAGCGACCTATTTTTGAGTTAAGCCAGGAATGTCTTTTTCAAGTCTCGATCAAAGGGAGAGGAAATAGCAGCTTAACCGAGTTTAGGGAGGGGAAAGTTTAAACAGTTAGCACACATTCAGACAATGCCTACGGACTCTAAACATAGGAAATGTGTATCCATTCTCTTCCCAAACTCGATTCTCAACAATAGCAATAGCTTAAAAGAGTATGGTTTAACAAAATGTTTTTCAGTTTTGATCTGCAGAATCATTGCAATTGGAGGTCATACTGTAACCTGCTGCAAGTAGAGGAGAGTGAAGGCGGGAGCTTACGGCGATGTTGTTTCCCCTGACCCGAAAAAATACAGAACACACGGTTAGAAAACCATGGCGAATGCAGATATCATAAAGTCGAATAGATAAAGAACAATCAAGTATATGAAAGTTCTAAGAAAAACTTGATTAACACCGACACTAACAGTAGTACTCACCTTGATTGACCAACAGATTCAATGTCATTGTTGTTCACTTCTTCCTTTTGCAGATATTCATAAGGATCATAGCTGGAAGTTCGAGTAAAGTCCAAGAAGTAAAGCACAAATGTTATAAGGCAGGAACTCAAGAACATTGAAAGAGGTCCAAAGATCCAGAGGAAGAGAGGAATCGCAAAATAGAAAGCTCGCAGTCCGAGTGACCAAAATAAGCTTCCCCGGTTCAAGATTCCAGCAAAATAATCCATTCTGCCTTCACCAGCAGGCAAAGTGACTAAGAAGCTGGCATGAGCATAGTATCGAATAGACTGCACATTGCAAAGAAATGCAACGAGGAAACACAGTACAATGTAATGGTACTTTCCAGTACTTGATGTGCTGCTTACAAAAGCACTAAGCAACGAGCCAATGGTGATTGTTGTCGTGGCCATGAGCGTGGAAGCCATGATGTTGTTTCGTATGATTTGGACTGCGAGAACACCATTCTTCATGGGATCCTGAACATCATCACTCGTAGTAGTCTAGTCAGCCATGGAAGTTTCATCAAGTTTCTCATAAAAAGGGACCTTTTTAAGTCAATTAAACTACATCACTACTCTATTGTACCCTTCTGAGTATCAGTTGATTCAATATAGCTTTTTAACTAATCAATTGTCCATCATTTAGAAGTAATCCATGCGGACTCTTAAAGAAATAGCTCAAATTCTTCATCTAGTCACAAATTGAACCACTTAAATCTTTATCTGAAGAGAAAAGAATGTTATCAACCCAACAGATGCCGGTTAGCAGATGAGTTTAGATGAAAATGAATAAAGAAAGTTCATGCCAAACCAAAATCCCAAAAACTACAAAATAGTGCTACCAGAGTCTCAAAGATATCAACGAGACATGGAAAACAAATCAAGAAAAAGAAACAAACTCTTGTTCTCAGCTTCAAAATGCTTCCATTATTATCTAATGGCCATGACTTAAAAGGAATTTCATACTAGTTTTCTCTTTAGCTTACAGATGCTTTCTCTAAACAAAAAATCAGATATCAAACCATAGAAAAATTGGTTCTTGAAGTGAGTTAACATCCAAATGGAAGAAAAGAGAGAGAGAGAAGAGGCACTCACTGAAATCATGGTGGAGACCCATTGCCGGCGGGATTCGGCGTTGATTCCAATGACTGTTCTTTTCGGTCTCCAGTAAATGGTGACTGCCAACCAAAGATGGTAGCTCACCAGCACCGCAAAACCAAGCGGAACCAACACATATTCAAGATGTTTCGTTTCCATCCCACTTGAACTCAGCTCCTGTGAAGTACCAACTCTATCTCTTAAGACTTTTTGCTTCCTCTCAGAGTATAATTAATAGCCAAGAGCCCATCGGGCTTTGCAAGCACGCCATTGTAGTATTGTTGTCATACAATTAAAGTGTGTTCAATAAAAGAAGCGATTTTATAAGATTATTTATCACATCAAAGTGAGAGAAACACAGATTAAAATAGTTGAAGTAGCCATAGAACATGAAGCACGTGATGAAGAACAAGCAACTTGCACGCGACCAAGTGCTCCAGTCTAAAAAAGGTAAACAGATAACAGGCAATGATGAAATAACAATATCATATCATCCAAATACGTCTTTCTTCTTTTAGAACAGAGAATCTGTTTTGGAATCAGTTATGTAAACCCATGTGCATCCAGAAAATGACCATGTTCTCTCTCAACATACGAAAGATGATCACAGAGGGGAGATGTATTGGTTTTTCAAGTGTTTGGAAGACATAATATAAGCTATCATCTGCATTAATGTG
This sequence comes from Cucurbita pepo subsp. pepo, assembly GCF_057944985.1. Classification (NCBI taxonomy): domain Eukaryota; kingdom Viridiplantae; phylum Streptophyta; class Magnoliopsida; order Cucurbitales; family Cucurbitaceae; genus Cucurbita; species Cucurbita pepo. The sequence goes on along the minus strand of NC_141806.1, from coordinate 14,404,717 downwards.
GTAGAAATAGAAGGCATACACCGACTAGTGCATATATGTAGAACTGTTGGCATATAGGGCCTTCAAGCCCATTATACATATTACATAAAAACTCGGGACTTCTTTTTTTCATTTTTTGTATTATTAAGGGTCAAGAGTTCCATGAAAAGAAAATCGATTGGCTAGACATTGCCTGGTACATAACAGATTAGAAGAATTCTCTCCCGAGCTCTTTTGGAGACACCCTTCTTTACGAGCTTTTACCAGCTTTGCCCAAGGAAGTGAAGCTCAACCTGCAATTTGAAGGAAGAAAAGAAACTGGAATGAATAAGCCAACATTGACAATGATGGTGTGTGGTAATAACTCACAACCAAAAGGAAAAAGTACGAGGAGACTATGGAAATGGAACGTTCAAGATAGTAACCCATATCAAAACGACAGTGGGAAGAAAAATTTATCAAGTATTTTAATCGAATGTCAGCCGTTCTTCTTCTCTACAGAAATAGGAGTAGCAAAGCACCTGATAATTGGCTTTCGGGCAGCTACAGGTGCAGGAGCGGTCCCCGTTGACGATGGCGCCACAAGCTCAGCAGGCTTAACATAAGAAATTAAGCAGTGAGATACCAAGGGAGTAAAAACGGAGCTTATTAGTTAATATAGTTTTAAATGGGAGGGGCAATCAAAAAAGAATTTCAAGCCCTCAAAAAAACCACTTTCCCCTTGAATATTAACCTTACTACAATGTTTTATTTGTTAACCTGTTATCCTTGAACAACTTCATTTTCAAGACAGGAAAACAAAGAAAAATAACATGTAAAACCACCCTCAAGCAACCCATTAGCACTTTACAAGAATACGCTACCAAGACAGAAGTAATCTGCAATTGAAGTTGAAAAGAACACCAGCTATATGATAGTACAGAAGAATTGAAAGAGATAAAGTTTTGATGAAAGTATAGAAAACCTCGAGCTCCTCTAAGCCCCCATTGGAATATGAACTTGAGGACTGGCGTGCTTCATTGCAAGATGTCATAGGCACCACAGAAGATGTGTTGGCAACCGAAGACATCAAGGGGCTACCTTGCTTAGTGGCCCCAAAATCTTTAGCTTGATTTTTATAATCAAAATCGTCGAGCTCTTCTAGCTCACTAGGCAAAGCTTGGTGAGAGTCATATGAATCAGACAGAATCTTTTGAATTGCCAGCTTCTCTGCTTCTTTACAGCTTGATGTATCAGCAGCTGCCGATACAATGTTTGTGGAATGATCAACTTCCATGGATCCATGATCTCCATTATTCTGAGAGGAAACATCTGCCAGATTTTCTAAGTTATTTGCACTTGTAGGAGTAGAATTCAAATCCTTAATGGAACATGAGCTAGTGGTGCTGACTTGGCTGACTTCGTGAACTTCCTCAGGGTGGGAATGAACAACAACCAAGCATTCTCCATTTCTCGAGTTAGTATTTGCATTATCATCAAGACGCATTCTTTTCCTTCTATCATCTACTCCATCTATACTTTCTGCAACTTCAAATGGCCTGTCTACTTGAGCACTGTCAGAAGCTTTTAGTTCTGAACTACGCCTGCTATCCCATGTCACTTTTGATGCACGCGAAGGTCGGACTCCACCTGGGAAAACAAAAGTTGGTATATTCCTCTTTTTCACATGTGATACATATATCTCCATCCCAGGCTTCCACAGTGTATACATGTTGACAGAATGTTTAAATTCCTCAACTGTCAACCTCATATCAAACTGTTCACCTCCACTTGCAGGAACTCCTTGTTTTCGCTGCAAACCCATGAAATAACAATGGTGGAAAGGTTTGGATTTATCAGAAAAATCGCCTGGATGTGGATGGCACTGAAGCTTGTTATACGTATGTCTCTCAATCTGCATCACAATTGAGCCCAAGTCAATCTCCATTTATAATTAAAAAAGGAGTTCAAAATTTGATAAATGATACAAAGGCCAAAAGTAAACAACTATGAAATTACAATTTCACCTTCAATGTCAGTTGGCGGAGACGAGATTCAACCCAACCTTTCCACTTTCTTAGATCATCAGCATTTTCAGCAGTAATGTCTATTTGTAAATAGTTTTTGTATGCTTCGAAGAAGGGGTAAGGCTCAAAAAGCGTATCCCAATCAGCCTTGTTTTCTTCCATAACCTGACAACATTTAAAAACCATCAAAGTAAAATCAGAACAATACTTAACCTGCATCGTGGACATGTAAAGAGGAAAAGCTCTCTAATGTCAATAAGGTGAAGTTACCATGTCAAAATGATTGCAAACCCAAACTGTAGTTGGGCTGATCATTAAAAATCGCACCTTCTTAAGAACATACCAAATCCCACTAGCAAATTCATAAACAAGGTTTCATATTTCACTCAACACTGAAAAATTGGAGATAGAACCCAACCTATAGAAATCTTGAGTACTAGCAATCAAATTGAAAATGGCATAGGCCACTATAAACTTCCCTTGTACTTGCAAAAGTAATTTATAAAAAAAAATATATATATATATATATATATATATATATATATATATATATATATATATATATATAGAAGAATGGATGAGACATCAAATTAAAGATAACGAAAATTACAATGAACCTATGACAGCAGGTCAAACAACTAAATGGACATGAGATAGAAACATGGATAAAATTAAACTCATTATGCAAATCCCTAACTGGGGATAAAAGATGTCATTGCAGAACATTACAGAAGATATATACCTCACAAATGTCATGTCCCCTCTGAAATTCTTCAGTCATAATACGCAAGGTGCTTGAAGAAACATTGTAGCTAGAGTTCATGCAAGGATAAGCAGGAGTAATGATGGGCATTAAATGGTATCTATCCTTTGGATTTCTCCTAGGATCCCAAACTGGAAGTCCAAGAGATCCTTCTTCATTACTACACAGCATGACTGGATTAGGCCAGCGCCACTGGGTGAAGACCCTGAAAAAACGGGACACAAGCATATTTGGCAATGCATTGGGGAATAGTTGGCATATGCGAGCAACGAGCAATGCCCAGTTTATACCACCAAGGAACCCAGAAACCTGGCCACAGTAATTAAAAGTCACATGATTGTGTAAGAAACTTTTGCATGAAATTAGAAGCAATCCACTTTTGTAGACATCTGTACCATACATTGGAATAAACACCTCGGCGTTTAGCCCAAAACCTCATGCATCTCAATGTTGTTCGGAAACTCTGCACTTCATAAATTAACCAATATCTAAGAATGAATTAATATTCAGATAGAGAAAAAATCTAGCCAGGTTTTAATCCTCAACCTGAATATTTGGAACTAATCGCAGGATTCGATCAGTAACTCGACAACCATTTAAACTACGAACGGTCTGTTCATCTGCATTCTGTAGTATTGAGTCCTGAGATACATCCAAGTCCTGGTCCAGAATAAAAAAAATTAAGAGCAGATCATACCAACATCTATTGGTATTGGAAAATATACAAAGATTATAGAACATTTATGAACCTCAATGAGGCTAGGGGAAGACGTAATAAGAGTCCAGAGTGAAAATATAGCAAGCATGGAAAAGGAAACTAAGAAATCTATTTTCTAACAGTAAAACTCCAAATTAGCTACAAAACTTTATTAAACCTATATTGTATAGCATGGCATGGCATCAGTAATATCATAATCGTGAAATATTAAAGGGATAATTTTAAATGGGATTATGCTGGTATACAATGACTTACTTCAGGAATAACCCAAAGTGACAATTTCGCATAGAGAAGATCAATAGAAACCCCGGCGAACTTAAATTTCATGACAGGGACATGAGCATCAGGCACAGGGTGCAACTCAGATACTTCAGGCATCTCTGACAGCATTTTATGTAACTCACCAAAAAAGTCTTCCTACAGCCAAGCAACGAAAGCATTCTTGAGTCAACAAAGCTAAAATACCAGAATATATGAAAAATTAATGCACTACAAGTATTCAGGAAAATGGAAGCTGGCCGCACTTCACGTGTTGCATGTCTAGGTCCCACACAGAGTGTGTCAATGTCTGCACCAGGGCCATGCACCTATAAACATAAAAATAAATAGTTAAAACTTTCCTTGAAAAGAAAAGAAAATGACTACAACGTAGTCAGAAATTCAAGCTCTATGCGAGTCGCTTGAAAGAGAAAGTTGCAACATTCATTTTAAAGAGGGATCAAATGTGTTGGTTGGCGCCTGGCTTTCCTAACCTCCTTTTGCGGTTCCATTTTCTTATTTAACAAACTACAATGCTGTGTTGCAAAAAGGGGGAAAACCCTCAATGAAAGGGAGGAGATAGAGAGAGGGACAGGAAAGATGGAGAAACAAATGCATTCGTTGACAAGTAGAGTTAGCTGCAGCCACTATAGAGGACAAATAGAACTCTCTAAAATGAAGATCATCCTTGAAAAAAAAAACATAAATGCCAACCAAAAGCTACATGAAAATGAGTTACTTGTTAAGTCCAATAGAAATCTAGTTTGTGGTTGATACATCAAATTTACAAATTAAATACATACGAATGAAGCATAATGCCCCAAAAATTTGATTGTTTTTTGGATAAGAGACAATACAAACTATACATACAATTTGATTATTTAACTTCCCGTGATTGTCAACAGACAAGTATGAAAAATGCAAATCAAGTTAGTAATGACAAGATCATATATACTAAAATAAGTGAGAAGTCTTCTCATTATTATTTCAAGCTTTAAATTTAACAATTTGTTCAAATTCCATGTCAATAGGTGTTTTACAATCATAATTCAAGACAGGTTCCTCAACTACATTCCCTCTAAACCCTTAACTGTTTACGTTGGCCCTTATTCACCAATAGTCCAATCCATGATAATTAGAAATGCTCGGCTCATTAGTCATTAGTAAGAAGTTAATTATATCTGCATGAAACTACCTTTCTATTTACAATAGATCTGGGCACCCTCAGATGCCACCAGCATGCATAAAAAAAACAACTAAATATCTGAAAATTGCATGCAATGGATCATGAAAGGATGACAATCAACATCACTATCTTATGGAAGTATGAACTTGGGAAATTCTACATACAAATCAATTTTTCAGATTAGCACCCAGATTTATTCAGCATACTTCAAACACTGTTGCAATCATGGTATAATCTTCTGGTTTATACATAATAGAAGTACTGAATCTTTGAGACTGAAGCAATCACAGACAGAAAATTCTAACAAAACCATTATTTAAAAGCATTTATCTTCGGAAGATAATCATAGCACACAGCATCAAAATCTCATAGAGAATAAAGCTCTACAAGAGTAAAACAGGTCTGTACCCCTAAACGATATGAACCAAATGTGAAAATCTTAGCATTTGCTTCTTGTACCAGTTGCTCATTCAACCCCTTTGCACGACTAATTGCTTTAACCCAAATCTTCACAATCTGCTCCATGTACAGAAAAGACTTAATATTACTAACGGAGTACGAAAACCACAATGTTCTATCAGTTAAACAGCAAAGACACAATGTTAAAGCGCAAGCATTGCAAACCGAATCATTGTTTTCTTCTTTTCTACTTCTCAAAAACAACTAAGGATGGCCCAACCTGGTCTAGTCTTCCAAGAACTTCCTCTCTACTCACGGCTTCCTCCTGACTTTCGTACAATCCAGCATCTTGCAAATACTGAACACCCCAAAAAAAAAAGAACAACTAAGTTCAGGAGAAAAAATAGCTTATTTGCAATAAATGATACTACAAATGTAAACAACCCAGAACCTTTTCAAGTTCGCGAGTCTTTATCACGTCGTCCTCCGTCGGTCCACTCAACGAAATGGGGTCAGTAATGCCTAACCGCTGCCCATTATTCCGGCCATTCAGTGCAGGGCTCCCCATTCGAAAATAACACACAAGTTTTACAGTCTCGTTTTTTTTTTCCCTCTCTCGCTCTCTTTTATTACGAAAAGAGGGGATGGCAAGAGCGTATTGCTAGATGATAATTTTTACCAATTTTTTCCCCTTTTTTTCTACTTTTTTCACACCTTTTCCCCGTAGAAAATCATATCAAGAAAGGAAAAAAAATAAATAAGAAGATAATAATCATATAAACGTCAATAATACAATACTGGGAAGGGAAAATCCATTAACATGGAACCCAAAGCTACAATCAATAGAAACTAGAAACTAGAAAATAGAAGGAGAAAAATAGAAAACACTTAAAACCCTAGTCTAATTTTCTTATAATATGTGATAGTAGAACAGAGTACATGACCGATCAGGCCCAACAACGATACACAAAACTCAATCCCGATGTGAGAAAGGAGAATCAGAAGAACCAATTGACGATCGGACACAAAATTGGCGAGATAAGATGAGCAATCAGAACGCCGAGAGCCTTTGCTTACAGAGGTTGTGCGAATGAAATTCTTCGACGATCTCCGTCAGCAGAGCTCAAAAAGATGCACCCTGTAAATGGAAAGAGAAAGGAGGTCACCAAAGGAGCATCCGAGAGGGAGAGACACAGTTTTGGGGACGAGAGCTTCAGAGAGAATACCGAGAAAAAGATGGGAAGTGGAGGCAAACCGGCTAGGATTTGGAGGCTACGCCGCCATTAAAATGTGTTACTTTCAGGCGTTTCCTCTTTTTCCCAATTTTTTACTCCTTCTACCGCGTTACAATTTTTTTTTTTTTTTTTTTTTTCCAAGTTCAATCAAATTCATATTTCTTTAGTTTTTTATTTTTTAACTAAATTACAAATTTTATCCTTATAATTTGAAAATTAAATTTATAATTTATTAGTAAATTTTTATGGTTGAGATTTTATTATGATTAAATTCTAATTTTTAAAATTACAGTAAATTAAACATTTATTATATTTATAAGAATTTTCATCTTTATAAGAAAAGAAATTATATTCATAGTCAAATTCTGAATATATATATATATATATATTTCAAAGCTTAATTTAAATTTGAACCACCAAACCAATTAATTCATAACTAAATATAATGTTTATAAGAGATTTTTTTTTTGTTTTTTTTTTTTTTGTTTTAAGTTGTAAAACAAATAAATATTGAAAGTAATATATTTATTTTGTTAAGCTTAGGCATTAACATACATGCACTTTTAAGTAATATTTAATATATTTTTATAAAATATTTATATAGTTTTTTACATGTCTATTTTTCATGACTTTTGTAATTCTCATCCTTTCTTATTATTATTCTTAATTGCGATAATTTGCATCTCCTTTATATTTAGCTTTATATTAGCTTAATGGATTACCCTACACGATGGATTCATTCGGTGGGTAGGTGTTGATCTACAGATAGTCAAATTAGTATTAGAGCAGTCGGGTTCTAGAAAATATAAATCTCTAACTTTTATCAACATATTGACTAAATAGGAAGATTAAGTATTTGATGGTCTAGTCTTATAAGTACTCCTACACAATTCATCGTGTGTGATCGTGTGTAGAGGAGGAGAAAGCAAATGGTTCCCCTTATGCACATGATATGCAAAGGCACCAAACAATGTGTCCCTAGTGCGAAAACAATGCATATTTATAACTCAAAGAGACAATTGTATAACCTATCTATAAAACAAAACCTGATCAAAATAATACACATGAACACAATCTCAACGATCATTCCAAAAAATCAAGTACATATGAAACAAGGAACCTAAGTTCACAGATCCAAACAAGTAGCAGCCATAACATATCAAAAGTTATCTGGGCTACGAGTCTCTTAAGCAAGGGTCCCAGGCTAATGGTTCTTGGGGGGAAATAAAGGCTTTGAATTTTCTTGTTCCATTCTAGTCAGTAGAAATTCTAAGGGCCATATGTTCGCTAGAGGAGTTAGAGAAGGACACTAGTCCTAGAAGAACCTTAAGAGTGTTTGGCAGACAAGATTAACACAAATATAAAGATTTGATTCGACTGCATGAACTTGGGGTTGCAAGGTTGGTTCCTATCCTTTTCATTCTTCAAGAACACTACACTCTGGAGGCAATCCCAATTTCAGTTCTTGTTAATCCCAGCAAGAATTTGGTAAAAGAGTGCATCTTACAATGGTTCAAGCTATGTTAACCAACCTTCCCGCTTTCTCTCTGTTTTCTCTAAACCCCTACTGTGGTGTCATCTAGAAATGACAAAATCATAGGGAATTTCTATCGAGTAGGGTACGAATCGTGATGCGAGCAGTCACAAAGTAAACTGAAAACTGAGAAGTAGTTAGTCTTCTCATCGTTAACGAACAAGAGGGCCAAAATTGTTAACCTGCAGATCTAATGATCGATGAGATATGCTACTCAGTTATATACCCAAAATGATTTGGATAAGAAAGGATGGTTTCCAAGGGTCTGCAACCTCCCAGCTGGGGAAGTTCTTAGCTTATCATTTCCAAGTAGGATTTGCTCTTCCTTAGGCTTTTAAGGATCAAACCATGGACAGGTCCAATGTTCTGAGTGAATAGGCGACAAGAGTAATGGCCCCTCGAACAAAGGAGGATTCTCCATCTCTATCTCTTTCTCTTTCTAGCTAGAATTCAGAGGAATCTCACTAACTTCTTAATCCTAAATGCTTCCTCTACCAGACCACATTCAGAAAATTTTAGGAACAGACAACGTACTAGACACAATCCTTATTTTCTCCTCTCTTGTGGCCACGATAGTATGGACAAGTCTATTTAATACTCTGGATTTCTACACCACGTTTCCTAAAGCAAGAAAGAATCTTTTGCCCAAAGCCTACGTGGCGACAGATTCAAAGATGGGGCAAATTTATGGACATTGGCAGGATGTTGTTAAGCAAACATTTAGGAAATCTGGCTAAAAAGAAGTTGCATTTTTAGTACTGAGGAAAGAAACTCACAACAATGCCTTTGTAAGTACTCCTAAGCTATAATGTATACTAATTGGAGATCTTTTATCCTAACTCTTACAATCCTTATGGATACTCTCTAGTGAATTTCATATCTATCAATGAAATTGTCTCTTATCACCAGAAATATTTTACAGAAATCCAATTTGCAGTTAGTAATCCACAGAAATCTCTTACACTCGGCCAAAAATTGGGTTACTAGGGTGGACCTTTAGAGCTCAATCGGCAAGTACGAAGTTCAGAAGAAGAAGATAGTACACTAACTAGAACTCCACGAAAAGTTTAAAAAAATTATGAGAATGGCAAGCTCCAAGAATGAGATGAGTTCTACAACAATAGTCTGGGAAAGACCAATTCTACAGGAAGAATCATTGTAGCAATATTAACGATCAGTTTGACATATAAAATATAGGAAGAAAAAATAACAAGTCCAAGAGAAACCTCTACTAACAGTCTACAAGCAGAATCAGCTAATTTGAAAATCCCAAGATGTGCCAACAGAGAAAAGTAGAATCACAGAACAGCTCAAGTAATTGATGATGTTTGAAGACTACACATAAGTGAAAAAACTAGAAAAGATAAATATAGAATGTATTCACCAATATAATGGTCCATAAAATTCTTATAGGAAAAAAGACATAACAATCAACTATAGGCAAGTTGCACGAAAGAACACATGAAAATTCTTGTAGCCATACCAAAACAGAACTCTAGATTCTAATTGCAAACAGAAATGGAAATACAACAAACCAGCATTTTTCTCTCAAAGCCCACACTCTACCTCACTGTGACAATGTCATCAATCTTCATAATCATTCGAACACATTCTGTTGCTAGAGTGATTGCACTTGTACTTACAAGTAGTGGCTGAACCACATTCTCCTCCAAGATGTTTGTGATCTGCCCCTTCCTTACATTGATTCCAGTATTGATCTCACCCTGAGCATGGCGATTCCTCAGTTCTGTAACAATTGTGATCGGATTCAACCCAGCATTTTCAGCCAATGTATATGGGATAACTTCAAGAGCCTCTGCAAAGGAACGAACACAGTAACCCTCCATTCCATGCAACACTTTTGCCCAGGCACCCAGCTGCCTGGACAGCTCAATCTCTGGTGCACCACCACCTGCAATCAAAAACCTTTTATTTACTAAACACCTAACAACACAAAGGGCATCATGCAAGCTCCGCTCAGCCTCGTCAAGCACTAGTTGGTTTGATCCTCGAACAAGTACAGTAGCTGTCCGTCCCATATCCTTAATGCCCGTAATCTTAACAATCTTCCCGTCACCCATTGAAGCCTCCTCAACGAGATCTGCATACCCCAACTTCTCAGCGCGGAAATGTTCAATATTGGCAATTGGCAGACAATTGAGAGTCTTTGTAATGAATTCAATGTCATCGCGCTCAACATCCTTAATCACCAAAATCTTAGCTTTGGCAAGGTAATGTAGTGACAAATCTGTCACTGCATCTCTCAAGATACTCTTCTGAATCAACAAGACATTACAACCAGTGGCCTTAATCTTCTTAATCATACCCAAAATGTAATTTCTCTCCTCTTTCAATATCCTATCCATCTGGGTATAGTCGGAAACGATAATACTCTGCTCAATGTCAGTCTTAGGTGGTGAAATCTGGAATTGAATTACTGCAATCTTCGCATTTTCTATTCTAGTCGGTCCCCCAGCCGCATGACTTACCTTCTTGTCAAACACCAAACCCTTCACAAGCACAGTGTCATCCACGGTCCCGCCCAACTTCTTCACAATCTTAATATCCCTCAAATCTACCAAATCAGGCTTAGCAGGATCAACAACCGAGAGCACCGAATCGACTGCAAGCGGCGCAAGCAGTGTCGAGTACTGACTAACAACCTTACTATTTAGCGATGTACTAGCCGATTTAATCAACGACTCTCTATCCGATAGCTCAACTGGGACAGCCATTGCTGTCAACACATCAACAGCCTTAATGGCAGTCTTGTGGAGGGAATCGGAGATTACAGTGGGGTGAATCCCATGGGACAAAAGAGAAAGACACTGTTTAAGAAGAGAACCTGCAATGACGACAACAGTGGTCGTACCATCTCCAGCAGCAGAGTCCTGCGACTTCGACAGCTCGACGAGCATTTTAGCGGCAGGTTGAAGAACCTCCATTTTGTTGAGAATGGTCGCCCCGTCATTAGTAATGATAACCTCACCGGAAGCCGTGGAGATCATCTTGTCCATGCCCTTGGGCCCAAGACTAGTACGAACAGCATCAGCAATGGCTCGAGCTGCTACGATATTGGCCTGGCGAATATCCTCCTTGCGCTTGTTATCAACGTAAGACTCAGTTTTGGAGGATCGGGGCTGAGGTACAGCGGGAGCCGCCATAGATGAGGAAGTTAGAGATCAAAGGATCCGCCAACAGTAAGAGAGAGGATTGGAATAAAGTGATGAAAATCGAGTGCGAAAAGAAAAAAAATGTTTAAAATGGCGACGAGACAAACCCTAGAGACCACCGTGAGAGAAGTGAGGGCGGAAGTGGGAGGACAGGAGATTTCGAGAGAATGCCAAATGACCAAAATGGTCTCGGAAGAATAACTACTTTTCTTAAGGCTAAATTTATTAAAAAATAATAATAATAATAATAACTAAAAATAGTTTTAATTCTATTCTTGGTATTTCACAAATGTCTCACCTATCTAACTTTCAACAAAATAAAAATATAATTTCAATTTAATTTTAAAATCTATTTTATATAATAGTTATTTTCTTAATTACGATCTTCCAATTTATATTTTATTATATAAAATTAAATAATTGTTCTTTTAATTAAAATCTCTTTTTAAGTTTTTAATAAAATTATAATTTAATTTTTGTTGGTAGATTAGAGCGATGAAGATGTAAAATCTATGACCTCCGAGGAATATGACTTCCAAGGAAATCTCTTCCCGAGGAATATGACTTCCAAGGAAATCTCTTCCCGAGGAATATGACTTCCAAGGAAATCTCTTCCCACTCCATCCCATTATTCATTTAAACAGGCCAGAGGAACCACACCAATCCATCCCGAATTTGGTGGTTAAACTCTACTGCAGTGATGATACTGTAGGGGAAGTCCTGCGGAAAAATAGCTCGACGCCAAGATGATAAAAAGCTCAACACCTCTAATTCTTATTACTTTTCAATATTCAATATGGAAAAAAAAAATGAAAAGGTCGTCTTATTCAAAACCCCTTCTCTCCCGTCTTATTCAAAACCTCTCCTCTCCCTTCACACCTCGGAACGCACCGTTCTTATAAAGAGAGGCGCTTTCACATCTTCTTAACCCGAAATGGAGAGGCGCTTTCACATCTTCTTAACCCGAAATGGCAAATGGCTGAGGTGAGGAAAGGTTTTTTTTTTTTTTTTTACAATTCCACCCATTAGACAACATCTCCATTTGCATTCAAAATATTTATTTATTTTTCCTCAAAATGATATATATTAATTAAAAAGGCCAAGATATTAAGTATTTTAGGTTACAAAATATTGTTGGCATTTACATTCTGAACAACAAATTCAACGTCTTTGAAGATTCAAATAAAGCCAATCAGCAAATATCAAGACACAAGTGCAAATATCAAGACACAAGTACTCTAGCCACCTCGATGAACATAACCTGAAAGGCCCACCAATTGATTCAAGATTCAAATCATTTTAGGATAACAAAATATGAAATCTACTAAACAAAATAACATGTACTTCTTGTATCCATTTCAACTCTTCACCGTTTCCTTTGATTTTCCTATCAGAAAATACTAAGAAACAATTAAGTTAACAAACTCAAGCTTCATCTTCATGTTCATTAGCACCTTGATGCTAGTACACACCAAAATCTCCAGACCACCATGGATACCCAAGAAATTCATTCAATTACGGGAAAAGAAGGAACACATAAAAAGTTGGACATGTGGATTGGATTAACTAAAGAAAACGCTGCCGTATATTCCAAGATAGAGAAGCAGATCAAACTTTACACCCATATATCAAACAAAAACAATTGTGTATAAGGCTAGTATCCAAAAAAGATGGAACTCATCGATGTTTTTAGTTTCTTTTGGCATAGACAATAGCACGATTGGGAATTGACTCCATAGAAAAACAGCTTCGAGCATACAGGCCTTCTTCATGCGGAAGCTCTTATCAAATTCACCATTAAGTTTCCCTAGTCTGACACATTTCAAAATTTACAATAAATAAATTGAATATACTTTCTATAAATAAATGTATTAGCGAGTGTCGAGATCGACACCTGACTAAACTCACAGGACAGCTATCCGACATCACTACACTTGTTCAAACTTAGGATACTAAAATTTTGGAGGTGAGCCACCATGGAATCCTTTTTCCCTAAAAGTTCTATGATCCTGCTTTTCACAATTTTAATGACTTCAAAGGTGAAAGTATAATCTCACTTTACAAACGACTAAAAAAACGAATCATCGTTTGAGCCCACGGACTGAAATGTGGATTGAAAGCCATCTGAATACATTTAAGTTTGACCACTAAGAACTTGTGATGATTGTCGAGTTTTTTTTCCCCTGAACTTTCAGCCGTGTAAAAAAGGTACCATGCACGAATTCTCTCCTAAATGATATTATTCTTGTTTCTAATCCTAAAGAAGGGAGTTCATCGATTGAGTTTAGTCAATTTTTTCAAAACATACCGGACATTAGAAACTAACTCCATCGACCTCCAGATATAATTCGACCATCAACTAACTTATCTAGCATAGAATTACAAATAATAAAGGAAATCAAATTTCATGAAACGTTAATACTCAACCAACCTCGCAGATCAAAATTGTTTAATTGGTTGCAGCCGGAATATCAGTGACCTTTCCTACGGCAACTGTCTTCCCTACAAACACAAATACAATAGATATAACTAAAGATTGTGATGATAAAAATTAGCCTAGATGAACTCATAAAGGTAGACAAACTTGTAATTTATCACCTTCAGTCCGAAGTGTAAATCTTCCAAGCTGAGGAAAATCAGAGAACTTCTCAACGCAGATCAAGTTATTGACCTGCAAAGTACATAAACAAATGCCAATAATTATCTACGGTAACTTATTAACAAGTTCCACACTAACTAATCAATACACTGTTCAGCAAGAACAACAGGAGCACGCCTTGTTCCTTCTCAAGGCATTCAACCGCAGAGTTTTAGAGAAACTAATAGAAAATGAGATTGTTTGATATCAGAAAGGAAGCTCAGATGAACCTATTATATTTATTTGTTATTGCGTTCACTAACTAATGAACCTCTTCGCCAATCCAGCGACTTTATAGCCTTTGCATCCTAAAAAGATTTTCCAAGCTGAAAAAGATCTCTACCGTTTCATTTGGGTTTACATTATCTATTTTTAAAAAAAGCATTACCATTTCTATTAAAAATATTTCATGGAAAACATTTTCGAAATTCCAGAATAACTTATTGAGGCACAGTTTTGTCAAGAACAAGATGACATACAAAATATTTTAGTCAGGCTAGGACAAGATATTCTGTCTTTATGTATATAAAAATGCTGGGTAAGAAATTGAACCTGGATGCGGCACAAAATAACTGCACCATTTTTTACAAAGAGAACTTTCTTTTTCATAGGTTTCCTAGTCTTCGGATCAATCTGATGTAGCAGCTCTATGATCTCACATTCTTCAACAACAGCATGAATGTGAAGTACGGCCTTATATCCAGCGGTAAATATTGCCTAAAAGAAGTAGTATGACTTAGTTTAAAACTTTCCGTCACTACAGCGGAAAAAAGACTTGAGGAGTTCAAATCATAAGCTCCAGGAAGACACAGAAGGCTAAATAACAAATTTAAAATGATCACTCACATTATCCAGCAGCTCAAGAATCTGCAACTGCGCAACAAACTCAGAAACAGCGGCTATTGGTTTTGCTGCAATTTTTTTGGGGAAGGGGAGCAATTAGTGGAAAAAATAGGTAACAAAATATTGTAGAGGATTGTCAAGTTCACAACAATGGAATAGAAAAGACAATAAATAGTAATCAACAACCACGTAGGAGGATCAAAGTTAATGCTGTAGTATAACTGGATATCTGTAAAGACTGGGTACTAAATTTTAGGATTTGCATGTCTATCACCAGCATGAAACGCACGAGTAGAACGACAGCTTTTGAAATATTTTTTTTGAGAAAGGGAAATAAATTTCTTTGATGAATGAAACAAAACGGGGTGTAACCTCCAACATCAAAATGTTGATTACAGAAGAACAATAGGAAACCAAAGACAAGAAGCTTGAAAGGAAAAATAGGAGACATCAATTACAAGATATGTTTCTAGTGCTCATGGTCAAGACTGCAACTATTTGTTTAAAATGTGAGTATACTGGCGGCAGGACTAGAACCCTTCCCTAGGCGGAAATGAGATATCTAATTATAACCTGTCGGCTTCACCCATTATTGGATTCTTCAATATCATTTTAATATCTTAAACCAGTGCTTCCTTTCTCTTTTATTAAAATCATGCCTGGTGTAAATTTTTTAAGAGTATGTCTTGGTGTAAATTTCTTAAGAGTATGTCATAGGCCAATGTTGAGATCAGTTTATAATTGGAATGGCTTTATAAATGGGTGTTAAGTTTAACTAAAAGAGTAGTAAACTGAACTGAAAATAGCAACTATACACCATCAAGCTCAATTTCTTAAGAATAGCAAATTGCCTGAAGCGTTAGAATAGTTCAAAACTCATTTTTGATGAACGTAATAGAGAGTCAAATGTACCCAAGAATATCCTGACACTTTAGGATGTTTATGTCGTACACATCAAGGTGGGATAACTAATTTGCGTTACATATAAATTACACTTAATTTTTCATGATTGATCATCATAAATCTTGATTTTAAAGGTGGGAAAAAGAATCAATCATCATACACCTCAACCATGTATGCCTAAACGACAAAGAAATATTGGGAAAAGGCAGAACCATACCAACGCTTGATAGTACAAACCCAGACGTTATTTCTTCTTCTTCAATTCCAGTTATTCTAACACGAAGATTTTCGCCAGGTCCTGCCCACTTAACTTTATTTTCATCACACATAACAGCAGCAACTTTCACCTGAGTCTGTGCATGCATTAAAATCCTCAATCCCCATAGTAAGACAAAAAGCAGCAAATTGAAGAAACACTGCAGAAAAAGTGAAAACTAAATATCTAAGTTTTGTAGAAAGTACCTTATTTGGCATTACCCATAAGGAATCACCCTCACGCACGGTGCCAGATTCAACTTTACCCATGACAGTCGTTCCCATGTCCTTGAATTTGTCGATGATGGGCATCCTACAAGTTGAGTGTCAATTATATGCATTAACCAATCAGAACAACACCCATAGAACGTGGTAGCAATGTGGCAACTTCTCATTTACATTTTATGACTCATTTACTCCATTTATTCAAATCCCGGGATCAACATGATGAATTGAAAGTCCAAAGTTGAATTGAGTAAATGAGTTCGTGGGGTTTTTATGAAATCAAGCTCTCATTAGAAGAAATGAAAGAGCAAGGAGCATATAAAAAGAAAGTCCCGCAAAAGTAGCCAAAATAGAACAAAAAATGGGTTCCAATGGGGGCTTCAATCTGACAGAATAAGACCTAAAGAAAAATAACAAAAATCATTATCCATCAAAGCTCAAAAAGAGAGCTGAAATCTTTCAAAGCACTAAACCAACTCTGAATTGAGTATACCTGAAAATATTAACTAATTACACGAAAAGTGAAATAGAGTAGACACTGCATCAAGTAAATAGAGTAGGAACGAATCTGCAGCAATAATTTTAGAGAAAGGCGGATGCATTCACCTAAATGGATCTTTTGGATTTCTTGGTGGACCTTCAATCGTATCAAGGATTTCAAACAAGCACGGACCATTCCACCACGGACATACTTTCTTATCCACTCTTGCTTTCATGTTAATACCATGAAGACCAGATATAGGTAAAAATTGGACATCTGCAAATAGAAACAATTATGGAACCTGGTAGCTAATCTATATTTCATATTTCCCAATTCAACATTGACGAATAAGAAAAGGAACGAGGAGTCCATGTACGTCAACAACTTCAAACCACGTCCACAAATTTAAATGCAGCCAGAAATAAGCGAAGTGTGTGACTTTTCCATCCAGTAAAAGTTAAAGTTATGAACTTCGTTAGCTATAATCATGAAAGCACACAAGTAATACATGGAGACACAATATACATGCTTCCCAGTTTTCTAATAACCACAAAAACATTAATTACCAAAATCATGTTTTTCACCTTCCAATCTAACTCGATCAGTGACTAAAAAAAATTTAAATTTGATTTTTAAAAAAGAAAAATAAGAAAACACCAAAACAAACCCAAAAGATATCCAATATAGAATCATGACCTCAAAAAAAATTGAAAGATAAATATTAATTGAGAAAGTTACTAAGAGAAAACAAAAAATAAATAAAAAGCCAATAACAGACAGAATTACCTTTCTTTACATTGTAACCAGATGACTTTAAGAAGGGTGCCATCTTAGACTCTATCTCCTCATACCTGAAGACAGCTCCCAACAAAGTAAGTGATTAAACCAGATGACGGGGGGGGGTTGGGAAAGGAGGTTAAAAACACCTTTCTTTGGACCATTTGACTGTGGGCTCATCCATCTTATTCACTACAACGAGAAGCTTCGCAACACCCAATGTTTTTGCCAGCAAAACATGCTCACGAGTTTGTCCACCTCTCTCATATCCAGTTTCAAACTCTCCTTTCCTAGCAGAAATTACCTTCAAACATAGAAATGCAAAGTAAATGAGACACGCAGAGAGATAAACACACAGAGAAAGCAAAGTGACCCAAATGCCTAGGCGCAGAAAATGGGAGGTGTAATAACTCACCAGAACCCCTATATCAGCTTGAGATGCCCCACTGATCATATTTGGGACATAACTTTTGTGACCCTGAATCAGGACAGGAGAAAAGCATGAAAAAGCTCCCACCACCGTAAATTACACAGATTATGTAATTAAGCATGTGGAAGAATATTAAAGGCAAAGAGATGATAGAATGGGAATGAAAGCATGTATGGCATGCCTTTGAGCAGTAATTACTAGTTTTCATGAGTCTCAAAACTGCTCAAGACAATGCAATTCACGAAACAGTCATCTTCTAGGGTTGGAAAAGGTAAGAATTCATCACTAATCCTTCTAAGAAATGTCAGAGAAACAATGAATCTAGAGAATGGCGCAACATAACTATGAGATCTTTTACATCCTATATTCTGTGGCAACAAGAAAAAAAATGTGTCCAGGAAGGCATTGGTATTTTCATGGGTCAAAAGAGGAACATTAATCATAGAGGAAAACAAAATGTATTGAGTTGTTCACACCCAATCTGAACACTAATCAAAAGTTGAACATGATGAGACAGCTAATTTGACCATTTCTGAGAGTTGTTGAAAACCTTTTTCAATTAAATTATTTTTACTATAAAACCAACTGTCATCTGAGGCTAATCCCTAGCATCAAACTGACACATAAAAACCATGAAGATAGTAAGGCTGAGGGCAAATGAGTGAAGAAATAGGCAAAATCATCCATTTAGCATTCACTTCATGCATCTACCCGATCAACGCATTAAGCATTCTAGCGCACAAAATTATGGTTCTAGTGACTTATACAAGCATTATTGAAACTATATCAATACAACTACTCACTGGAGCATCCAAAATTGTAAACCTTGTGGTCTCAGTTTCAAAATGTGCTCTTCCCACTTCAACAGTTTTCCCCTACAATCAACAAAATAAAATTAATTTGTGATATACTAACATGAAAATTTCTGGCCATCAGTATTCATCATAAAACTTATAAAAGAAAATAAAATATTGATATTCGGTCATGAGAGATATAATTAAGGAAGAACATGTGGAACCCATTACATACTTTAGAACCCAGTAGTACAAATTTATTCATCATTATGACTCAACAAAGAAAAAGTTCAATGAAATGAAAATCATACCTTGACTCTCTCCTCTTCATTTGTGTCCATGATATATGCCATATACCTAGCAAATAATATTTTAGATAACTAGAAATAAGTGTAGGTCCATTAGCCTTTTGCAAATTCCAAGGAAAATTGATTCCCTAAAAAATTGACGCCTGAACATGCATGATTCAGCGACGAGCCAACTTATAATTAAATTGAAGAATTAATTAGAAAAACGATATTTGTCTACATCAATACAGTCGGTCAAAATCAGGATGTAAATCTTACCAGCTTTCTCTGCTTTTATCCTTTGCTTCTTTTTCGTACTTTTGGATCGTACGCTCGTCAACCTGATTGCTAAGGAAAAGTATCTGACCACCAATTGTAGACTTACCAGCATCTGCCAAATTTTATTTAAATAACTACTTAACGTGAACCAGAGGAAAATTAACCATATAATATAATGACAAAGACAAAGTATTGAAAGGAGGTCTTCTAAGTATAAACAGAACACAAACAAAGTGATAAGCAAACTAAATTTCATAAGCATCTAGAACACAAAGAACTTCAAAAGTAAATGGGCCTAATCAAGCTAAACTCTGACCAGCGACCAAATGAATAAAGATAAACCCAATTTTCTAGACATTCACAATGTAACATATGCTAATACATTCAAGCCAGCCAAATAGTTTATACTTACCAACATGACCAATGAACACAACATTCAAGTGTCTTTTGCGATCCGTTTCCAAATCCCCTTCATCCTCATTTACAGTTGAAGAAACTTCCTTCTCCTTTGCAGATATGCTCTCCTCCACTGTAAAAGGAACCTAATGCTCAGTCACTCAATACGGGAACTATAAATTGAAGTGCTTAAACGAACATGGCTCACTAGCAATTAAGTAAATAGTCTTAAACCATGAAACACGGCATTGAAGTTCAAATAGAAAGACCATTCGCCATCACCTTGTTCTTCAACATGGATATCTTGGGCCGATTGAGGATGGTCCTCTGTCCTCCACTCTACAATTATCACAAAAACCTCAAAAATGCTGTTTGTGATTCACTTATCACAAAAGATATTTGAAAGCAGCATAGTTACACGCATCAGCAAACAGTCTATCAGACATAAAAACAAGAATCTAGAAATTCAAGCATGTCCATGCAAGAATTACGAGATCAAAAAATTAATAAATATTCATATACTGGAAACAACACCCAAGGCTAATAAATTAAATGCATATGAAATAGTCTGCAACTTCATACATAGGACAAGCTAAAATGAATCAGTAAGTGTTCTTTAAAGTTAAAAAACATTTAAAAATGAAATAATAGAAAAACCCTTACATGATCTACACAAAAAAAACATGTATATGATTCAGTCACATTTCCGTTGGACAAAGAAAAACATAGCACATTTAAATAATAATTAAATATTTACTTTCTATTCGTAATTTTTAGATTCAATATTGGCAACATCACCTCGTACATCACTCCTCCTTGACTGGAAACTAAAAATTATTTTTTAATTTAATGCCAAACAATAATGATATTTTAAACGCACGTTAAAAACATTACAACGACAAGTAAATGGACCGACCTTCTTCCATTTTATCGGACTTCTCAATATCTTCTGTCTTTGCATCTGGATTAGGAACTCCGTTACTATCTTCGGTAAATTATAGAAAAAGGCAGAGCCAAAGATAAAGTATAATGACTTCAGTAAATTGACCAACCTTCTTCAACATTGTCGGATTTCACAATATTTTCCATCTTTTCATCTGGTTTAGGAACACCATTAACATCTTCGGTAGAGCTCAAACCAAGGCACAGTCAGAGAGAGAATTCAAAATCAGGTAACAGCAAATCGCGGAAAGTCATGTATAGGAATAATTTAAAATGATGGAGAACAATAGTATGTAGAATTTACTGTACCTGGTGAATCAAGTTCTAATGCACGAATATCCTCCTCGATATCTATCGAATTCAGAAATGCAAAGTTATAATCTATAAATCTCACAAGTTACATAATGATCTAACACAAAATCATTTTATCAACAAATTCATCAAGAAGGCATATTCCATAGTTTGGCTCCATAAATTGATTTTACAATCAGAATCAGAAAAAAAATAAGTACGAGAAGTACAACTTCAGGAGATTGATGTTCATACCCATGGAAATGACGCCGTAAGTTGCGAAGAAGAAACTCTAGGGTTCGAGCAGCAGGAAAGCTTCGCGAGGTGGAGACGAAGCTGGCAATGGGCTTACCTTACAGATGCTTATATGTGATTAAATCTCATGTTCAACCCGGTTTATCCGAACCGATGTTTTATTTTATGTTTTTTCTTTTAAAATTACAGCGTGTACATGTTTTTTTTTTTTTTTTTTAATTAAATTTATTTAATTTTAGGATGTTATAAATTAAAATTAATTTTCATAATTAACTTAACATCCAAGCTCAAAGCCAAACGATTCTTTTAAGTTCCATAAGCTTATACCTTAAATAATACATTTAAACCACATACCTAATTTACGCGTCTTTTAAACAACGTTACCTATTAGATGGACGGTAAGAAAAAAAATAAACATTTGAGTACAACAGAATCATTACTATGTTTGACAATTTTTTCATTTCTGTCATTATCTGTGCTTGAAGTCCGATCTAACAATCCGCGAGAATTCATAGATTGTTTTCTAGTAGTAGGTCTGCATCTATTTTTAAGTACGAGTCTCAAAATTACTTTTACAAGTATTTGTTAGTGATCGTTGTATTGTAAAAAGCTGTATTTTTTTTATCTTCAATATTCACATAAATACATAGAGATCCATTAAAAATAAGTTATAGACAGAATTTAGAAGTCAAGAGTACGACCATTTAAGTCAGTAAATTTGAATCTATAATTTTTAAAATAAAAATTTAATTTTAATTTAGATATATTTTAAGGTTTTTTTTTTTTTTTTTGTGTGGATTTATTGGATAAAAATATACATTTTTTTTTTTTTTTTTGTCAATCCCATTTTTTATTGCTTTATTTATGCAACCATTCATCCCAAAGTTGGGTCACAAAAACTGTCATGGGCCTGAAGCCCAGGCCCAAACCCATCTCATGAATCAAACAAGCCCACAACCATGTCAGATGAACGGTCGAACACCCACATCCAGGCCCAAGTTTAACTCCCGACATTTCCAGAGGCCCAACTTGTGTCACAAAGAAGGGTAAATTGGGAATATGAATATACACGTG